>NW_015112707.1:452243-460041 GCF_001443285.1 Poecilia latipinna | reverse complement strand
AAATTTTTTACCCATGTTTTTTTTTTTTTTTTTTCTTTTTTTTTTTTTGCTCCTTTTTTTCCTTTTGGGAAAAAAATTTTTTGAAATTTTTTACCCATGTTTTTTTTTTTTTTTTTTCTTTTTTTTTTTTTGCTCCTTTTTTTCCTTTTGGGAAAAAAATTTTTTGAAATTTTTTACCCATGTTTTTTTTTTTTTTTTTTTTTTTTTTTTTTTTGTATCAATCGGATCTACAAAGAGAGGTTTAAAATGTGAATTTGATGACTATATGCCATTTCTCTTTAAGAAATACTCAGTTCTCTGCTGCTCCTGCCATTATGTGGATGATACCAGCAAAAATTAGTGCTGTCGCAAAATGTCTTAATATGTTTGCTGGTGCTGTGCAAATATAAAGGTTTATGTCGAGGATCATACTTTTACATGGCGACGCTGCTTGGTGCATTTCTCTTTTATTCTGTTTTTTTTTTTTTTACGGCTGAGTTCAAGTCAAGAAAGAGCAGTAATCAGTGTCAAATGTTTTGTGATAGTAAAGTGTGAGTTTTGTTTGGGTATCTTGTCTATCACAGTGTCCAGTGATCACAGAAGGCTCTCATTATGTTCATGTAGCAAGAACAGAGAATGGAGGACTTATTTTTTTTTTTAGGTAAAGCTGTGAATGTGTAACTGGAATACACAATGCAATCATAAAACTGAGGAAACGTTTTAAGCAGTGTTTGTAATAGTGGTGGCGAGATGAAGAAATTAGGAGGTGCTTTTTATTCTTCAAGCCAACTGTGCAGATGTTTACTACCTTAAGTATATATTTTTCTTTTTTTTTTTTTGCCATATCGCTCATTTCACAGTGGCAGAATTGGTAGTTTGTTATTTGAAGGTTATAAATGTCAAGGACACTTTAGAGGAAGCACTTTGTACACATAGAGCATATATGTGATATTTAGAAATGGTATTCAGATTTTGTATCTTTTGCTAAATCAAGTGTGTGATTTCTATGTTACTACAGAATAGCATTACGTTTTCTGGTCAGCACAAAAATCAAACTTTGAGGAATCTTCAATATGAATAAGCTTTGATTTTGTTATACAGAGTTTATGTTTATATAAAAAAACGTATTTCACACTAACAGATTGCTAGATTGTTGTACTGTAATGGAGTATTTAATGTTTCATATAGAGTTTATAGGCGATTAAACCAGATAGAACATTTATAAAGTCATCTTAAGTATATGTTGTGTGATATATTCATCGATTTAACTTCATGTTCTTGTTTGTGTCGCTGTGTGATTTCAGTTTTTCATGACCACAAAGAAGTTTATGACAGGGGTGAATTATTTTTGCAATGATGCGTGTTGGCCTGCAGCTTTGCGTTGAAGGCTGACTCTTGTCACTCTTTCGAGCCTGGAAGTAATTTTGCTGGAATCTTTGGTGGTCGGTTAATGTTTTTGAAGCTATCAGCATCATACCCTGTACCGTTCAGTTTGTTAAGGAAAGTGCTTAATTCGCCACTTGACTTGAGGATTTACTTCAAGTCAAGTACTGATTTGAGTAAATCCTGTGTTATTAGTTTTTACAATGTTCCATGGCTCCAGTCTGTCTTACTTCCTGTATGCCCTCTGCCATGTGTCATTCACCTCCCCCAGCAAACTGGAAACAAACAAATTAAAAAAATAATGTAGTCTAAGTTGATAAACCGGTCAATACTGGCTTCATTAATTGTTATGACTCCGTTTTGTTGCTTTTTTTTTTTTTTACATCCGGGTTTTTTTTTTTTTTTCTTTTTCATCTTTGTTTTGCATCCGAGAGCCAATGTTCTTGTGTAAAAACTGCTGCTTTCCCTAGGGCCAAGAGATGTATTGATCCTTGAGGATTTGTCTGTTTTGTTCTCTTTTTGGTGTTGTATGTGTGATCAATAAGTTCTCAATAAAATAAATATATCTTCTGTGCATCTTGTCCGTTTTTTTTGTAACCTTTAAAGATGGATCGGGGGGGGTTATCTTAAATAAACAAACTTTGAATTCTAATTTCATTATGTGGGAGCTACTGCCATTGAAAGTGCGATTGTTTTTTTCTTATTTATTTATTGACTCTTCTACTTATTGTTCTAGGTAAATTGCCTTTTACACTAGTCCCCAAAACACTCTACACTTCACACAGCAGTTGGGGACTTTTAATATTTCTATAAATAAAGGTCTGTGGGGCAGTAGTACATTGAAATGGCTCCACAGTGTCCCTTAAACTTCCACTCCACCGACCAGTTTTATGTGCTAATTTAAAAATTGGCACGCATATAGATAGTAATTGTAAATTTAACAGTGAATCAACCACTTTGGATCAAAGCAGCAACTGTGTGATCTTTGCACATGTTCTTTTTGAAAGATATATAAATGTTTGTGGTTGACTTAAAGTCTTCATTGTATATTCTAAAGGTTACTGCTGATTCAAAGTGGTCAAAAGCTTGAACAACATACAGAAACATCTTAGAGTAGCCTAAGTTTGCCATTTTGAATCAAAGCTGACATTTTGTGAACTCACTTGGGCCCTCTACAAATTTAAACTCGGCCTCTTAAAAAAGTAATTTATATATTTGAAGGCGATGTTGATTAAAAGTTTTGTTGTTGACTTTGCACCAATCTCTAACAGTGGAGAAAAAAACTTCCTCCAAACATATATTGATTAAATTTTCAGTGGGTGCTGCATAAACTGGATCCAAAGCAATTTGCGGATTTTTTTTTAGAACGGTCCATTCTAGATTGTAGTCCTCACCAATCCTTTGCTGCCAAAAGGGAAGTTAATTTATCTCCATAATGCAAGATCAAATTTCACGTAATCTTGAATTTTAATTTAATTTATTGTTGTCACTGCACACATGTAAAGGGAGATTAAAACCAACTCCAAAATCAGTGCAAATAATGTAAGAAATACAGACAAATATATACAAAAAAATTCTGCTTCATAATAACAAGCCTTCACTGAATATAACTGAATGTCATTTTTAAACTTGTCTCTCTTTTTTTTTTTTTACTTCCATGAATGACGAGTCCCGGTGTCAAACAGCTCAGTCATGACGCAGGCTGAAACACTGCCAAGGTACAAGGGCTATTTAAGACACTTTTAAATCTCAGTCAATCAAATAGCAAATTGTTGTAAATTGCACTTTCCTAAGTAATACTCCAAGTAAAAAAAGCAAATAATAATATATATATATATATATATATATATATATATATATATATATATATATATATATATATATATATATATATATATATATATATATATATATATATCATTATTTTTGGTCCAGAAAAGGCTTCTTCATGCAAATAAATATACTCTTTTGGAGTTCAAATCCAGTCCAGTTGATGTAGATTGTGCCCGAAGAATGTATCGCATTCATGCGTACGATGACTGAAGGGTGGATGTTTGCTCGTTCATAAGCCACACAAAGAGGACCTTCTATGTGAATTAGCTCACAAGTATGTGGTTCTCTGTCTGCTGCTTCTGATGGGGTAGCTAAGGGAGGAAAAGCCGGTTGCAGAAGCAGTTGTGCACCGAGGGGAAAGCATATTGGACAATTAAGACAGAAGCTGTGTACTGCGCTTCTCTGTGTGGGGTTGATTGAATCAGAGAGGTGGCCACTCACAGCTCTTTGTCTCAGGACATTGCAGGTAATTGCCCATAAGTCACCGTTCCTCTGTACTGGATCTTCAGTCCAATTACGCCCACACAAGCTGTCCACCTCTGCCTCATTTATTACCTCCGGTTGCTTGTTGACCTTTTTAGACATACAGCCCAACAGGCAGTCCTGCTACATAACACTGAACACAGGGTATTGCACTCATAGACAGATATCAATGCTTTACTGATTGCATGGAACAAATTTGCTTAAGATGCTCATCCTATGTGGCATCATGATGGTTTTTACTCCATATTAAAAAAAAATATATATATATATATATATGTATACTGACAACATATTTTAATTGCTTTTCCAGGAAGAAGGTTTTCTGACTGAGTTCTCAAATTCATGAAGAGGTTTTATTAATATTCAGCCGCTATGTTGATCAAAAACAAACTAGTAAAGCTGCAACTGGTCATATTTGATACAGACTTGTTTCCATAAACCTGCAGCAGTTTTCTGAAATGATAAGGTGTTGCATCCGACACCCCTACGAGCAACGACCGTGAATATTCTTAGTTTTTCCAACATGAATTTCGACGTGACATGTTTGCGCAAGACAGAAGTGACCCTTGAAATGAAATGAAATGAGTCACTTTGGGTAATGACCTGAAACAATGAGGCTCTGTTTAAACAGTAATTGTGTGTGTGGCTCATAATAACTGTGGCAAGATCAGGTCAGTAAACAGAACGAACAAGTTGGTTTTATGCTGAGCAGATGCTCAACGCCATCTGCTGATACACTTGGGGAATGGCATCATTTCTTTTACACACACACACGCACACACACGCACACACACGCACACACACACACACACACACACACACACACACACACACACACACACACACATCTCAGATATATTCCTGATAAAACAAAAAATCATTACATCAGTGAATAGAAAAGGAGGTAGAATGGTGGAGATTACAGTGCTGCAGTCAATCTGTTGTTATTGCAGAGCAGAACAGCTCACACTACGGACAAAATCTCAAACTTTAAAAAAAATGCGTTCAGTGCTTTATTGAATTATTCACACCCCTTGAACTTCTATGTATTTGCCACATCAAAGCCATGCAATTTCATATTTTATGTTTTTCAAATGATTTTTATGAGATCATTTTTTTTTTTTTTTTTTACAAATTAGAATCTGAAAAGTGTGGCATGCATTCGTAATCGGTGCCCCTTTTTCCTTGATGCCCCTAAATAAATGCAATGCTTTTTTTTTTTTTTTTTTTTTTACATATTTTTGAATATTGTCAAGAACAGGCTCTTCACAATATTCTTTATCAATAACATAAACACAAATTACAATAGTAAATTGACCATCTTTATTAAACTTTCCATAATCTCATGTCCAGAAACCCCAACACAATGCAACTCTCTGCGCTAGCATCAGGATTTCCTGGTGACTGTTATCTTCCCACAGAAACCATCATTATGCACAGAGCTCATCACATCAACTCACTCTTGTTATCCCTTTCTCCCCATCCAAACAATATAGTTTCTTTTTTTTAAAGACTTCTTGAATAAATGTTAGTCTGAAACATTTAAAATATGTTAAAGCTCATGGATGTTATTAGTGAGAACAAAACAAGAAGAAATTCATGACAGTAACTGTTATCTTTTCAGGAATGAGCAATAACAACAAATCTAAACAATAAGAGTGCTTTGTAGCATTTGTTTTTCCAGAAATTAACTTGTGCTTTCTGCTAAAACAACTCCACAACGTTGTTCTGTTTTCTTGTAATCTCTAAATTCTGATTTTGTGCTTTTTTTCTACTTGCAGATGTTTTACTTCTCTGAAATGTAAAAAGGGTTTATAATGTTCTTAAACTACCTCCTTCTCTCTCACCTGCCAAACATCAGACAGACGCCACTAGAGCATAGTTTATGCATCTGGTTTCATAACGGAAGGCGAGAACATCATGAAGGAGTCAGTTTATGGACATAATATCCCACTGTCCACCTGAGAGAGAGGGGGAGGCAATCCATGGTAAAACAAGGCAAGTTAGTTGGAACATCATACTCTGATCGAATGTCAATGCCAAAAGTTTGAATATTACAGCTGGACGCATTTCTTGTTCTGATCTTTTCCAGCATTTATATCAAGGATTGACCTTCCCCCTCTCCCAGGGAAATACTTGTTGGCAATAAGAGCACTTGGCCCTGGCATTGATAGCTGACATCAGTTCCAGCTTACAGCTGCTCTCATGCTCAGCTCCCAACGCCGGAGGGTCAGGCTCACTGGTCTGGCTGAGGCTGCTGTCATTCAGCAGGAGGCATGCGTCACTGTCAGGTCTCCCTGACATCGGCGGCTGCCTCGCTCGTGAGGCCCTGTCACTGTCAGGAGGCCGGCAGCCCCTCTTCACAGTGTCAGAGCCCGAGCGACTGTTCGCTTCCCGCCTCGCCAAACACCCTGCGTCAGTGTCAGCATCAGCTGGCTTTGGGAACTGTTTCGTTTTCTGAGCCTGCCGTTCCCTGTCAGGTGAACTTTGACTTTCACCTTCCCTTTCCTGCCACTCATGGTCTAACAGGGGCGGCTACGGCCTCCTGTAATAACTGCTCTGTGTCCACTGCTTGCTGTAGCTGTGGCGAGTCAAAGACATGCTGACCATGATCCTGCCCAGCTCCCTGCTGACTTTGCTCCAAGTCACCCTGATGACCATGATGATCACCGTGGTGCCTATGGTGGTGATGACCATGCTGACCATGATGGCCATGACCGTGATGGCCATGACCATGATGGCCATGACCATGATGACCATGACCATGATGACCATGGCCATGATGGCGACTGTGGTCATGTTCTGTGTTGTCTCCTACAGCTGCGGGTCCATCTGCTTCAGGCTGTGCATTTGGTGTTGCTCTGCATCCCTCTGAAGTCTCAGCAGTCTGCGAAAAAAAATCAGAGAATGCAAAAAGGGTTTTATTTTTAATTTCCAGTACGCACAACATGTTCCTGTGAAGTCATTTCACCTCTTTTACCTCGTGTGAGCAGGCGCCACACATGCGATTACAGTAGGCTTCTTTGATCGCACTCTCAATATGGCCATGTCCAATAACAGAATAAGGAAGGGAAATATGGTGGGTAAGACGACCGCACCTAAGGTTACAGAGATTAAAAAAAAAAAAAAAAGTATTGTGAGACAAGGGATAGTGTTTAACTCCAAACTCCTCCACTCTGTAAAATACATTTGAAGCACATAACAAACCTGTCATAGATGATGAAGTCATCTTTCTTTCCATTCAGGGCCTGCCAAACATCAGGTTGTTGTTCACCCTGTTTGTACAGTGAGATCTTATCTGACAGCCTCTC
This sequence comes from Poecilia latipinna, assembly GCF_001443285.1. Classification (NCBI taxonomy): domain Eukaryota; kingdom Metazoa; phylum Chordata; class Actinopteri; order Cyprinodontiformes; family Poeciliidae; genus Poecilia; species Poecilia latipinna. The sequence goes on along the minus strand of NW_015112707.1, from coordinate 453,052 downwards.
AGCCAGCATGGGGTGGAGCCGCTGCGCTTGCTCCCCCTGGTGGTTGATGACCATGTAAACCACATCATTCAGGCCCTGAGTCTCCAATTTCTGGCGCAGACCATCAATTCTGTGTGGAAAATGAACGTAGAGTTGATTTGTATTAGAAAGTACTATGTTTATTAAGAACGTAAGGAAGTTGTGTTTGAATATTCATTCATTTCAATATTCACTTCTTGGACAAAGGAAATTATTTTTTTTTTTCAGAAGGGTGTAATTTATTTCTTTAGATTTTTTTTAATTTTATTTCAGAACTTTATTGAACCCCTTTGATCCAGAATTGTGCGTTTGAACACTAAATGAATATGTCTTCAAATAATTGTATGGAATCATCTACCTCTGGTTTGATAGGATTTGTAGTCTTACTGTTAGAAGTGTATTAAATAGGTGCTGCTGCTACCTTTTTTTGCGGCAGCCATGATAACCTACTGAACTGGCTGCTTGCGTCAGGGGGTGTTCTCCTAGTATTTCCATCTTAAAAGTGGATTTGTAAGCCTTTCCAGACTGAGAGATCTCAATGACTTTGTTTCTTATCTGGTCTTGAGTTACTTTAGATCTGGGCACATGTTGGTTTTTGAGATCTTTCAACCTACTTAATATAAGACAGGTTCTACTTAAGTGGCTTCTTCATTATTGCTGACCTTCCACATAAATTAAATGTGGCAGCAGTCAGGATTTCAGTTTGAGTGTTTTTTTTTTTTTTTTTTTTTTTTTTTTTTTTTTTTGGTTTTTTTTTTGTTTTTTTTTTTGTTTTTTTTTTTTTAAAAGGA
>NW_015112707.1:446014-449123 GCF_001443285.1 Poecilia latipinna | reverse complement strand
TTTTTTCTTATTGTTGGCCTTCCACAAAAAATAAAAGTGGCGAAAAACAGGATTTTATTTTGAGTGTTTTTTTTTTTTTTTTTTTTTTTTTTTTTTTTTCTTCTGAGTTGTACTTTGCTGCTTACTTTGGTATTTTTTAATTAAAAGTGAAAGACAATAACAAACTGAGGCTGATCCATACCTGGAGGCCTGCACCAAGCAGAACAGTCAGCTGGCTTTTAACAGGGCCACCACTGTTACTTGGCCTGCTGTGCCCTTCATCGGTTCCACCTCCCCGATCATCCAGGTTGATGGGGGCTGACAGCGAGGCCCGCCGCCCTCACTCTCTGCACCGCCCCCATGGAGCAGGCAGAGAGTGAGGAGCAGGCTAAGGCGCACCCACATCCCTGTGGCGCCTCCTCCCTGCCCCAATCTGGAAGTACAGCGGGTAGGAGGGGTGAAATTAAGGAAGAAGTAAAAAGCAAAACGGGAAGAAACAATTTTGTCAAACTCAGCAGAAAAAAAGCTAGATGAATGCATATGAAGTCAAAAAAATAATGTGGATAACAATATTTCCCCCTTGAGTTGATCCCACTTCAACTGCATTAAAACGTTTAAAAGCACTGAAAGATTTTCTCAAAGTTTCACTTTATCTGTCGGTTTATCTATATGTTTATAGATGATGTTTGTACTGAAGCAAAGAGAAAAAAATGTATCTCTAATGTCAAGTTTTCACTTCTTTTCTACGTACACGATTGTCTGAAAGTTATATCAGAGCAAAATTACAAGAGCTAAAAAACTAAATTATGTGCACTTAGCAAAACGTTAACAATGTCTAATACATTCCTTATGTTAAGATTGCTCTATTCATGCAAGATAAATATCAACGTTAACGCAAGCCAGAAGGTTTTTTTGGGTGGGGGGAATCGGCCACTTACCCCTTGTTTAAAATAGTGCTTTGCCTCTGCTGTGCTCTGCTTCCTTTGCAAGCCTTCGAACAAAAACATGCCTCCTCCTCCTTTGCTCCCCCTTTTTATACTCAGGCTGTTGTTTTTCCTCTGTAGAAGGAGGACAAAGTTCAGTTCCCTCTGTCTGCTGATGCCAACACTTTTCTCTGGTTAAAAAATCACAGTGCATGAAATCCTCTAGTTAAGAGGAAACAGAGCATGAAAAATGTTTTGCAGCAACTGAAAATTTTGAGGAAACAAATGTGTGTGCAGGAAAAAAAGGTTTTTGCTTGACTTGTTGATGTACTCTATATCAGCTGTAAAGAAAAGAAAAGGGATCAAATTGGATTTTTATTTATTGTTGTTATGAATGTAAAATAAAACTTTGATTAAGACCTGAGGAATCATATATTAATGTCTTGCAGAAGTGGAAGACGTGAAAAGAACCAGGGCAGGACTCTGGAGGCTGGCCAGAATGTTTCTAGATAAACACCGGTGGAAGGGGGTTTCGCAATATGCACAAGTTGCTTTGCTTCAGCTATCACTGGAACAAATGTTTCACTTTAATGCACAAATGTAGCTTGTAAACAAAGTATATATGTATAGAATTGCACAGACTTCTAGATGACTATGAAGAACTCTACTGTACATTGTACTTATTGGAAAGATTTGTTACCTGGAGGCTAATAAGAGAATACCAAGGCAATAAACTGACGCAAAGCAGTAATCTCATTGACCCTGAAAGATAATATTATATAAAGTAGCTGTAAAGACTATCAGTATGCAGTCAGGCAATTTCATCCCCCCCACCAATGAAGGATGGCCAATTGTGAGAACACTGCTTGGAGATAAATGAAGACAAGAACGATTTAACAGAGTAATCTTAACTGACAGCTTAATATAGTTTAGATTTAACTTTTTGCTGGAAACTTAAATGACAGAGTGGTCTGAAACATTAACCAATCCAAAGACACTGCAACAGGCTTAAAATCCAGTAATCATGACTCGGATGACTGAGGATTATACACAGGAACTTCCCAAAGCCAGTATTTACATTACATGCGTTTATATGTTTTGAGGATCACTAAACTGGTCTAACACCAAACTGTGCCAAGGTTTCACTTAGCACAGTTTGTGAAACCTTAGCTCCAAATGGATCCCCTCGCGTATAATTTTTAATCAAGATAATTGGAGGGTCTGACATTAATTGATCACAATCCATTTTATGTCGACAAGAAAACCAACATTTTCAATTCAAAAACCGTCATTTAGGTTATTCAATCGTCAGATTCATGTAAAACACTATTATAAATGTTCAGCATTCAAGCATTTCAAGATCATTCATATAACTTCTTTGAAGAACACTTCTTTAGAAATTTGAACTTTAGACTCACATTAGTGTTAAGGATGTCCGTGCTTGCTGAAACATGTTATGCATTGAGAAGCCATTGAAGACTTCAACAGCTTTGATGACTGCCCAACTCCATTTGCACAAAACAGCAGTCTTTTCTGTTGCTTGTGTATGTTAGTTGTGTGTCAGATTCCCATGTATATGTATATGGCTGCACACTGTGTCTTTTAAATAAATTCACTGTAATTTAATGATTAAGGAATGGAATAATTATAACATTTGCTGAGTTGTTTCTTTATGAAACATAAAGAAACATGTAATGTTTAACATATAATGTTAAACATTAGTGTAAGTAATGTTTTTATAGACCCAGTGGCGCTTGCTAAGAATTGCATAAGATGCAAAGTAAACAGTGCTGTTTGAAAACAGAACTATGTCTGCTGCTAAAGTGTGGTTTATATTTATAGTGATTTTATATTAAAACTAAATGACTACAACATCCACCCACAATGCAAAGCCAGATTGGGGTTACACAGTGCAATTTGTAGGATTGCGTAATGCTGTGGTGGTACTGTACAGAGTAGGTGAGAACTTGTTTTGCAAATGTGGTGCTGTTGTGACTAGTATCTATGAATGCAACTTGATCAGCTTAGAGACATGTGGCAACTTGATCTGAGCTTCAAAGTATCATGCCATGTCGGAATTAGTTCTAATGAGTTACATATTTACAGAGCATATGCCCAGTGCCTTTTTATCCAGAACAAGGTGACCTGGAAAACAATATGTAAAATAAATAGTAAAGACATCAAATTTTTTCTAAGATTGAATATTT
>NW_015112707.1:439868-440653 GCF_001443285.1 Poecilia latipinna | reverse complement strand
AATATAATATAATATAATATACTTATAATAGTATTATATAAATGAATCAATATTATCACTCATGCGATTCAAGTACGATTGCTTTTCAAAAAAGTTCATGATGTTAAAAGAACTCTGCATGCACCTTCCATATCAGGACCTTTGGTTCTGAGTACAGGTAATCCAGTACTCAGCTGGCCTCAATATACTGTTAAGACATCACTGTTGTGTGGTAATGAGTTGTAAACTGGTTACATGTCCATCATAAAGATATAAAATCTTTGATCTTCTAGATTCATAAAATCCTTACACTCTGAAAAGAATGTTTTTTTATGATCAGATCTCAAGCTAAACATTTTTTAAATAAGCACTGTGATGTAGTAAGTAATGCTAAACTTAAATAAAATGTAAAGTGTGTAATCTTAAACGTGATGCAAGCATAAGTCTAATAAGCTTTCCATTAGACTGTAAGTTTTTTTGTGCACATAAGTGAGCTGATAGTCAGTTTTTGATTGTTTTAGAATCTAAAAATATAATTTGAATAGATGATTCTCATGAAATATTTACATGTTGCTGTTGCACATTTCTATGCTCAGTTAGTAAATGTGTTTGCTTTTCAACCGACAGTGGAGGGAGAGCAGGTTGGTGTTTATCTGCAGTTCTGGTTAGAGGTATGCATACATTCATCAGTGTGTGCACATTTGCGAATTAATTCTAGTATGTCAAAGAATAACCACAAAAAAGGAGCTGAAATAAATGAAATAAAACCATAATTTAAAAAAACTAATTCAGAACCAACACACATT
>NW_015112707.1:336496-436315 GCF_001443285.1 Poecilia latipinna | reverse complement strand
ATATATATATATAATACACCTACTAAAACTTATAGTTACAGTAGAAAATGTTGACTCCCATTTGTGATTTCTTGGCGTTTACCTTTGTCACTAAGCAACGCCACAAGGCGTCCTTCTTTTTTTTTTGCAAAGGCTTCTGGGAAACTGAGGCCTGTGGGCCATAACGACCGCCCTTTTTCGAGCAACGAGAGTAGAACAGAGCCGTGGGAAATATAATCGCAAAGCTACTTTTTAAAACTGTGTACAACTACTTGAGGTATGTCAAGCGATGCTTTTCAACGCATTCTTCGACCCACAATAGTTAAAATCAGGATATCTGTCTGGTAAAAGTGTATTTTAATGCGCGGATTGATGACGTAATGTTGATTGTCAAACGCGAAATGGCGAGTGTGCTAGGAGGCCCGTTAGCAGCCGAAATCAGGATTTTTACTACACTTTTTCCACTTAAAAAGTGTATTAACAATCCATGGAGACCGTTATTGCATTTTATCAACGCTGGGTAAGTTCAGCAGTAGTTGTATGCGGTGGATGTGTGTATATAAATGTAGATTTTATTCATCTCTGTGGAGCAGGGTACGAAATTAAGCTAGCAAAGAGGTTTAGCTAGTTAAATAAGCTCCATGTGTGAACAGCAAGGAAAGCAATTTCTTTCTAGAACTCAAGTTTTTTTCCGAAATTAAACTTGGCAGGGTGGTAGATGTTTTAGTAGACATACTACTAACAAATAGCATGTCATTAGTCGGATGCAAACAACAAAATTATTCTATAACAGACATACACTTGCTAAACAGAACATTACAAAACATGTAATGCCAGGCTCAAAATGCACTTTAAACATTCTACGGCATATTTCGTGTAATATCCAAAGTTTAGCTTTTAGACCAATGCACTTTTTTATGGTAATAAGCCTGAACTAACTATTATAACCATTGTGTCCTTTCTATGGAAATAATTCACAGTGCTTTTTATGTAATGTGCATGAGATATACATGTCAGTTTTAGGACAAAGTCAGTACTTCACATTAAGGAGAGAGCAGACATAGATAGGCACTGGTATCACTTAATGGGCAAATATTAGATGATTCAAGTTATTAATTACACATTTTAATAAGGTACATTTAAGCTGTTTTGTTTTGCTGTCCTTTGATGACAGAGGAGTGGCTTCATCTAGGAGAGATGATTAGTTCATATTTCAACTCTAATCTTATTAGACAATTATCATTACTGGTAGCCAGTCCTAGTGTGTGTTCCCTATGGAGTTAGTATACTCATATTTTAACTGTGAGATTGCCACTACCAAATTTCCCGAAACACCTCTCGCTTTTAGCGTCTTCTTTCCTAAATCTAATTTTAGCAGTACTGTTTGTCTGTACGAGATGTAAAGTAACTCTGTAATAGCTTCTTGACATGCACATTCAGAACTGCCTGTCCATGTGCTTCCGTTTTTGCAGGGCAGGGTCGGGTGAAAGATGGCGGCGGGGGCAGAGCTGGAGGTGAATGGAGGCAGCGAGTACCCGGGGCTCTACAAAGTCATGATGGACAAACTAAATGAACAGCGACAACTGGATCAGTTTACAGATATCACTCTCATAGTGGATGGTATGTACAGTTATAGATTTATATGTTTTCTTCCTGGAAATTATTTGTATGGTAAAACACTATTAGGCTGCAAAGTTAATTTGCATATCGGTTGCTTGTTGCAGGACACCACTTCAGAGCTCATAAAGCTGTGTTGGCAGCGTGCAGTCAGTTTTTCCACAAGTTCTTTCAGGATTTCACCCAGGAGCCTCTGGTGGAGATTGAAGGTATTCAGTGTTTCTGTTAAATCCCAGTTAAAGAATGAGCAGCCATGCCTTCACATAGAAGCAATGTCAACTTTGAAAGTGAAACCTTTGTGGGTGGATGTTGTTACGGTTTCAAGTTTTGCTCTAGTAGATAAATGATGTCATAGCATTTTGTAAATTAGGTAAAAAAATAAAATAAAATAAACAAAAGCATGTTAACTATGAAAACAATAGCTAGTATTTTTGCTCCTGTTAAAAAACTTTTAGGTGGACAAAAATGTATCTTTTTTTCATAAGATAGAAAAATGCAGTTAGATGTTTTGTATTCCATGTGTTTTGTATTATATACTCACTGGTCCTCTGACTTTTTATAGGAGTTAGCAACACAGCTTTTCGCCAGCTGATGGAGTTCACGTACACAGCCACACTAGCGATATCTGGGGAGGAAGAGGCGCTCGATGTGTGGAAAGCTGCCGAATACCTTCAAATGCAGGAAGCCATCAAAGCACTCAAGAAGTAAGACATAAGCAGAATAACCAGTCGTCTTGTACTGATAAACTCTCATGCTTGAGTGATGATCATTAAATAACAGTGTGATTTTTTTCTCTTTTTTTTTCTTTTTAAAGAATAAATTCCTCAATGACAACAAAGAGCATTGCTAAGAAGAGGACGATTGCAGAGACGTCTAATGTGATCACAGAAACCTTACCGACGGTGGAGGGAGAGCAGGTTGGTGTTTATCTGCAGTTCTGGTTAGAGGTGTGCATACATTCATCAGTGTGTGCACAAGTTCAAATTTATTGGTGATGTTGTTAAACATGATTGTAATGTAGTTAGTTCATCCTCTTTGTGCAAAACAACTAGACCAGTAACAGGTAAACGATGCTACCCTGCTTTAGAGTTGGTTTTAAATTTTTCCCCTTTGATTTGGTGATTAACTTAGGCTGCAAATCAACCAACCAGTTTAAATGAACTCCGACATTTTTGAAAAAGAGCGGGCCGGTATCTAGCCAAAAATATAAAAAAAACTTATTGTTGACGACAAAAAGCATTTAGTCAAGTGGCAGCTTGCTAAAGAACATTTAATCAAATATTAATGGGCATTCTGTTTATGAATATTTGATTCTTTACATAAAATTGTTATGCAGTTAAAAGTAAATCTATAGTTTTTTCAACTTTTTACAATGAGCTTTGGTTTGCAAAAATCACCAGAGTTGTTTCTTGTGTCATGAGTTCACATTGAAAATACAAATACATTAATAAAAGCCATAAGTGCATGACATTTAAGCTGATTATCACCTTATTTAAAGGTATGAATTAAATGCTTTCCTGTCCTCTAGGTGGAGATTGAAGTGGTGGAGACCGGCCTGGAGGAGGTGCTGGATGGAAAGACTGTTCAAGCTGCATCAGATGACTCTGCTTTGGCTCTTCTAGCTGACATAACTAGCAAATACCAGCAGGGGGAGCCAACAATTCATGTGATCAAGAAGGATGAAGAGGTATATATTTTGTATATTATTAATTTCTTAAATATGTTTATACTTGGGAAAAGCATTCTCTACAAAAATCAGTGTTTACTTTCCAGGAGGTCCTGTATCAGGAGGAAACCGTGACAGCCTCCAAAGTACTAGAGAACGTTGAAGTCGTAGAAGTCCAGATCTCCCAAGGAGACATCTTCCGCTGCAGCAAGTGCGACCGTAGTTTTAAGCTGTACTACCATCTCAAGCAGCACCTGAAGACTCACCTGGGCTCTATGGAGAAGCCTCATGTGTGTAACCACTGTGGGAAAGCTTACACACGGGAGGGAGCCCTGAAGCAGCACATCAGCACGTTTCATTTTGACGCCGAGGAACTGTCTCGAGGGCAGAAAATTCAAAAGAAAGTGCACATCTGTGAATACTGTAAGAAGCACTTTGACCACTTTGGCCACTTTAAGGAGCATTTACGGAAGCACACTGGTGAGGTTTGAAATATGAAACCAAAACAGCTCAATTTAAGTTACTAATTTTGCCTGGACCCTATTCATAATTTCTTATTTATACAGCCATTCTATAATTATATATGTGCAGCATTAGCATTTTTGCACTTTTATATTTTCAGGTGAAAAGCCTTATGAGTGTCCAGATTGTCATGAGCGATTTGCAAGGAACAGCACATTGAAGTGCCATATGGCTGCCTGTCAGAACGGAGCCGGAGCCAAGAAAGGACGAAAGAAGCTCTACGAATGCCAGGTACAGCTTGCCAAAGTTTTCTTTTTTTTCTTTGTTAAAACAACGTTTTAATATTTATCTATGTAGAAAGAAATGATGCTCATACATCTCCCACAGAAACCTCTGAATCTGTAAACCTTTGATCTGCTGTTGCAGATCTTCAGCTGGTTCAAATCTTTCTTTATTATTATTTATAGATCTTAAAATTCTTTTTTTCTAGCTTTGGCAGAAATCAGAAATGTTTATTTTTTTTTCAATAAAATGTTTTAATGGTAAAGAACAAAAAGAACAGTGATTTTTCTCTAAAACGGCTGAAAGCTACACAGCCGTCTGTCTCAACACGCAACGTCTAGAGACACAGTAAAACCCTTCATGTTTAGGATCTGAGATATCTGCAATTAAACACAACTGAAAACTTTTCAAAGACACTTCAATAAGTTTTTATTGTTTTTATTTTCAATTAGATTCATTCAGAAAAATAAACAATAAAGGTACAATTCAGTTTTGTTGTTCCCTTTCAATTCTTTGAAAGCTTCAAACTAATGAATTTATGAGTATCAGAGACATCATCACAGGGCAGTCAGTGTTACACAGGAATAACAGGACTTCAAAAATTTAAATACACAAGCATTGCAGTTGTGAGTTTAGCTTCCTGGTTTCTCCTGAAGTTTTGAAGTTTCATAAAAATGGAGGCCAGAAGAAACAGTCAACATGCTCCTGTAGAATATAGATTTTTGTTTTAGAACTTTTTAATTGCTTTGTGTCCTTAGACTTCATTATTAACACTAATACTGAAAATATCTATTTTCCTTCTGTACAACTTCAGTAACCATGGGACATTATCGAACACAAGATTTGCAAGTTCAGTACTCATTAATTTGCCAGTGCACTAATTGTTTTAGCATTGCCAATGGGCATTTGTGAATATAGTTAAATCTGCTGTGTATGCAAATATTCACAAACGTAAAAAAAAAACAACATCTTAATCTTTTTTTGCACCAGTATTATTTTGTAATTAAGTAAGGCTACAAGTGTTGACTAACCTTAATGTATTTAGATTTCAATTACAGGTAAACAAGTTGAATACTGTTCTTTATACTTTGCTTCTGCAGCAGAAATGCATAACATCCCAGTATTAATTGGCTCAAATCTTTAATTTATCATTAACTCTTCAAACCGTTTTTTTCCACATCAGGTCTGCAGTAGCGTCTTTATAAGTTGGGACCAGTTCAAGGAGCATCTTATGTGCCACACAGGGGACAAGCCGAACCATTGCACCTTGTGTGACCTATGGTTCACCGACGCCAAAGAACTTAAAACGCATCTCAAGGATGTACATTCTATCGAGGATAAGTCTATGGAGCAGGTGGTCCTCACCGACTCAGCCGCGACTGCCGCTCTCACCATAGCGACACAAAGCATAGGAGGCACTGAAACCGTCCTGCTGGACGATGGCATTCACGTCGAACATGTTACGGTGGAGCCTATGGACGTAATGCAAATGGAGGAGACTACAACAGTTGTAGTGGAAGATGGAGGAGTGGGGGGGATATGTGAGGAGGACCTGGAGAGACTAAAGCAGGCTGGCTTGCAGATCCAAGTGGTCCATGTGAACACAGCTGCAGTTGATGAGCACCAGGTGGTCAACACTGAGGTGGAAGTAGAGATTGAGGATGAAATTGTGAACCTAGAGGAAGCTGAACAAGCAGTAGCTGTATGAGAATAAAACAAGGATTGTCTTAATGTACCTTAAAAAAAAGGTATTTCCATATCAAGTAGAAGAAAGTTTTCTACTGCAGACACCTTATTTTTTTAACAGAATCCTGCATGTGGGATATACCACATATCTGTATAATCACCTGTCACATTGAACGTCCTTGTCTGAACTTCTCTAAATCTTTTGAGAGATTTGCAATATCAAGATTTCTTACAAATATTGTATTTATTTTAAATGTGTTTTCCACCTCATAACTTGAGTCTTCAGGACTCCAGCAATCCATTTTTCTCTACTTATTTTTTTCTCAATAAATTGCTGATGTCAAATCAGATCACTTGCGGTGTGCTTTGGGAAACTTGAGATGTTGGTAAAAATTTGTAAATTAGAAATTTGACTTTCAGCCAGTGTTTTTTTTTTTTTTTTTTTTCCTTTTTTTTAATGCCTCCATAGTGAAAAAAAATCTCATATGATATTTTTGTACTTTAAGACTTGGACTTAAGTCTTACTATTTACTTTAACACACTGCAAAGTATTCTGTTTTTAAGCAGAGGGTGAAATTCAAGGATTTCAGCTTGAAATAATTCACAAAAAAGGATGATTAAAACTGAATAAGCTTTAGGAACAGTCACAATTAAAGTCTGTAGAAGAATAGCCACTCGCTTTGAATTTTTATTTTTTTTACTAATTATCCCCACTGTGTTTGGCAGCACCTCTGTCTCGCATATTCTGATCAATCTAGCTTCCATTTATTGAATCTGGAATCTCATTTTTCTGCTCATGATTTGTGTCTCCCAACAATAGCTGTGGGTCAAAACATGGACAAAGACATCAATAGCTTTTCCTTTTTGACTGTTTTTACTTCACTGCAACAGACTGGACCATCTCATTAACCAATGATATATTGGTTAATGAATATATATTAATATATATCAATGTCATTAACAACAACTCCTTTTACCAGGTTAAAACTGAGCTGAATACTGTAAAGTAAACAACAACAACAAAAAAAACACTTTAAGTGGTTGGGGTACTAATAAAAGAGTGACTGGAGATATAAAACCCCTCAGGTATAGCCAACAGAATCAAATTTGCTTAAAGAGTTTTGGTGAAAAGAAAAGAAATTTGTCTCTAAAAATTTTATAAATGTCATATACACATGCAGGGTTGCCAACAAATTTAACAAGGGTTTTAAGACACTTCCAGCTCTTGTGCCAGTCAAATTTAAAGTAATAACTCTCTAAGCTCCTAGTCCCTTGACCCCACGCTGAACCTCTGATGTGGTCCCCTTACAGTCATCATGGGAATCACGCTGCCTGACACATGCAGCTTCAATTACCTGCCGAGTCCCGCCACCTGCTATTTGTGTAAGACAGCTCTCCTGCTCTTAGAATAAAATTGGTTCTAATTCTTCCTTCTCATTGGACACGGTGTAGCGCTGACGCCGTCGCTGATTGGTCCATCCGCCCGTCCTTTAAGTGGATTTCCTTGACAACAGACAGATCTGGGCAGCAGTTGCTGCAGAAAGCCTGAGCGGCCAATGTCACCGGGCAGTGGGGATAGGATGGATTTGGCACCAAGGTTGGTAAACATGGCTGTCACGGATTCACGAAGATATTGTACACATTCAAGTAAGATCAATTTCCATGTGTAGGCTCAGCTATATATATATTTTGTACTATAGGGTTATGATAGAAAGCGTTATGGCTCACAGAAAACGGCCTACTGTGGGTTTTCTTTTGGCTAACTGTTGACTATGATTGAACAGAGATGGGTGTATTATTTAATAGACACACTTCAAGACGTATTTATTCGAAAGATGCCTTCCTTGGGAATATTATTGTCACTGAAAAATATACGCGTTTAATGTAAACACATGAACCATTCATGGTGAGAAGTGCCGCTTTATTGTTTTCTCTGATGAGAGAGCTTATATCGTTTAGCTTGGGTTCACAAAAAAATACACCTTGAGGTACCTTAACTTGCTGTCACTGAAAGACTGAAGCGCAATATAACTCAGAATGACTAAACTGGTGCAAAGGCACCTGTTGCAAAGCGTTTTGTATGCTGTGTTCGCCTGTGACAATTTTTAGATTTAAACAAATGAGGTAAAATTTGCATGTCAGAAGAATTTATTCAATTACGCGTCAATGGAGATGGAGCTGCTTGGTGCGCCAAAGATAAATCTTTCGAGGAACAAAACAAGGAGAAAATGTTGTATTTTCTTCAGAAGTAAATAGCCGGGAGATGTGACGAATTAAGAAGGAAATTTCAGTCATTCATCTACATTGTAAGCTGTTGAATAATTTTCCATGTTGTTAAAACAAAAATGACCCCTTTTGTGCTTCTTTTTATGTCCACCTGCAGGAAATCTTTTCCTAATTTTATTCTTTTGATGATCAATTAATCAGAGTACATAAAACATTTTGCTTCATGTGATTTTTCTTTGATGCAAACCTCTTTGATGTGTTGATTGGGAATGACATGCAAAACTCAGACAGCTCTTTAAAGCTGGAAGAAATTAATTTGATTTTGATGTCAACCAGCAGATGCAAGCTTGGCAGTGGCTGCTCTGCAGCATAATTTTGTGTTTGTGCTTCCTGTTTATAGTGTCATGGTAACTTCATTAAGGCCTCAGAGACATACAAGTCCCTCGACGTGCTCATTCATCTTGCTTGTGTACTTGTTTTGTATAACCAAACATTATTGGTATTAGGGCCAGAGTCAGAGATTCAAAGTTCCCCACATTGTGCAAATCTGTCAGTCAAGGTTCACTTCTTGATTAAGTTTCAAAATATATGCTTTCTAATTTTTACAGGCCAGTCTGAAACAACAACAACAACAACAAAATCACATCTTTTACAAACTGGTGATAGCAACACAATAGCTACAGACATTTGGTGTAAACAGTATTATTATGGAAATGAGCCATTTTCAGTGTTGGTAATATGTTTAAAAAATAATTCAAAGGAAGTAGAGAGATCTGAGAAGCCATAGGTGAGTTGACCACATTTATGCAGGTCTCTTAAGAAATAACAGAAAGGGTTTAAATTATGACAATCTAAAATACCTTGCAAGTTGTCTTAGACTTATAGGCAGTAGAATGTTTTCAACTAATCATTTGAAATGCCATCTATTTTGAATCCGTCCCTGAAGGCAATTTTGTTTTGCTTTTGTTTAGCAGTTCCTTTAGGTTACTGCTGATCCATGTTTTGTTTTTGGGGAAGCATTTCACTGGGCTGGTGGGAATGCCGTTCTCCACACAGAGGTTTATAGTCAGTTGTGCCCCTAAGGTCATTTCCATGTGACTAGTAGAGTTGATCTCAGTCTGTAGCTTCAAAATATCCTACAGAGCTTCCCGTGAACATATTTTCACAGTCCTTTTGATTATAAGTGGTCTCTGAACATGGGATGTTATACACAGAGCAAAGAAAAACAAGATCTGATTTGCCAAAAGGAGCTCTTACTTTGGAGATTTTTGTGTCCCCGACATTTGCATAAACCAAATCCCAACGTTTTGTTTTCTTTTGTGGAACAGCTAAATTGCTGAAATGTTGCAAGTGTGGTATCTCTATTATTAGATTGTACTTTTAACAGTAGTTGATAACTGTGTAATTAGCAAATCCCACATTTTTGAATTTGGAATTGAAACCTGGTTTAATGTCATTCTCTGATATAGGTTTCATCTTCAGAGTTAAGCAGATCACAGCCGATGGAGCAGTCCGCCGTTGTTCCTGGTTAACTGTTGGGATTTCTCAACATTGCCTCCGCTCCACTTCTGTTTTTGAAAGGTTTCTAATTCAGCTAAAATCAATGTGACTGAACAGCTTAACAATTTGGCTGTTGGTTATTATATTAGCTCTACATTACAGTTAAACTGTTTGTATAAGTTGGGAAGAATTGGTGCCAATAGTTGCAGAGGTGCCACTAAAGGCAGCCAAATGTCATCTGTGGTACTTAAAGAACAGTTTCAGGGCCATGGCTTTAAAGTACTGATGCTGATGTGTCTTTGCCTCAAACTGCTTTTGTTTGCCTGTAAAGGGAGGGGGGGTGGATTTAGAGATCATATTCTTCTTCTTTCGTTTCTTTAGAATGAATAAAATTTTTGCCAAGACATTATAGGGAGGCAATGCCCCTCTGTTCCCAGGGTATTTAATGTATTATTTATAGTTACCCTATTTCACTATTGAGATTTCTATTATTTTCAAGTGTGCATCTTAACTAACACACTGGAGAAAACTTTGTGTGAAGAGTCATTTCTGCACGAACTGGTGCAGATGTATGATGAAAGTCTTATTTTGGGTAAAAATAGAAATTGGGATGCAAACACAACCAGATAAATGTTCTTAAAATTACTGAAAGCAAAGGATTGTATTTTTATAGAAAGAGCTCTCCTACTGATGTTGATCACTAGCTTAAAAGGCTAGTGATAAACCACTCCTCTCTGCCTCCTCTCTGTACTGTTAAACACACGACATGAGTTTTGTCTGTGACGGGAAGCACACCAGGTGGATAGCGCAACAATTAATCCACAACTGCCGTGGATGAGCTGCTTAAGTTCTCCTTTGCTGGAAGCCATAAAGAGGCTGCTGATAGCAGCAGATCAGTCAGCAGGAGAGTGAGCAGCACAGCCTGATGTTTGCCTTAAGTGATTCTTGCAGCATTAATTGTGCAGTGAGGAAGGAAGGCCTCATACTTGGCAAAGCAGGTTGTGTTTAATGATGACGGACTGTTTGCAGACTCGTGCACTAGTTTCTGACATCATATTCATGTACAGCATTTTTAGGAAATTATATTTACAAATGGCAGTGATGAACAGATTGAAGATTCTGCAGAACCATTATCAGACGCGCTTCCTAATCTTTGGAGCAATTCATAGTTTTATGCTATATTATTAAAATTCAGTTACAGGGTTTTAAAATACATGTCGTTAGTCTTTTACGTTACTGTATTTAAGTAATGAAGTAAAATGGGTTTTTTTTTCCACTCTTAAATTGTTCTTTTAAGGTGCTTTGGAGGTCAATTCTTAGATATGCATGTTGCAGTGGTGGGAAGGTGTCTGAAGCCTGTAAGACTTAATGCTTAATAAAAGAGAACAATCTTCAGTTGTGCCTTCAGAATCTGTGTATGGTTTGTTCATTGGTTCTTTCGTGTCAAAATAAAATTGCAAAAACGAAACAAGCATGTGGTTTTATTGTTTTTCCGTTTTTAAAACCTAAATCTAAAAAAATGCAAAATCGAATTAATAAAAAATCAACAGCTTTGCCATCTAAATAAAAATAAAATACGGTTGTTGTTTTAATATGTAGCGATACCTGAAATGAAGTAAGTCGGAATCATTTACAGTGGATGAAGAAGGCATAAAAAAAACCATTCCTGAATAATAGGCAATGGCTGCACTTGAACTGTTTTCTGCATTGATTATCGAACTTTTTGAGAGAGGAAAAACACACTCTGAAATCAGTAATGCTTTGCGTCGTCATGGAGCTCCTCATTACTCGGAAATGAGTGTCAGAAGGTTTTGTATGGAACACAACTTGCTGAAGGTGTACATTACCGCTACCTACTGGCAACTGAAAAAGTTATGTGCTGGGAGTTCAGGTCTTCATTTCCGGTTCCGCCATAATGTCCCGTTGAATTAACAACAAAATAAAAACTTGTCTTTGGTTTAACCATTGCAGTTAAAAAACAAAACGTATCCCTTTTTTACTTTTACAATTGCCGTTTTTTTTTCTAATTTTGTTTTAAAAACTAAAAAACACATGCATGTTTTGTTTTTGCAATTTTATTTTGAAACGAAAAAGACCAAAGAACGAACCATACACGGATTCTTCAGGATAGTTAAACCTGTCATGAGAGAAACATTGTTTGCTATTGTAACTAGATCTGTTTCTGTCATACAAAGTTTTAAGACTTGTGATGAATTTGTTTGGCAGTTTTTATGAAACTTATTATTGTAGAGAATGACAAACGGATGAATTTTAAATGCCATTGTGTTCATCAAAAGATTGCACACATGTATACGTTTTTGTCACATTAGAGGTACACACTTCTAATGTTGTTGAGTACTGTTTTGATTTTATTTGAAAGACCAATTCATAATAGTGCTCCGTGGTGAAAATGATGCATGGTTTTGATTTCTTTAGTGCACAGATTGTCTGTATATAGATCTCTTTGCTCTGTTTCAGCACTGTTCAGTTACACATCTGGAAATGGTTGGAGAGTGGCACAACCGTAAACCAACCAGGACATGGTAATTCATGTAAAGTTATTGAAATATTATGTTATTGTATTGGTATATTTAAAACTGCCATGAAATTATATTGAGCAATTGATTAATCGAAACTAATTTTAGCTCGCCCTATATTGGTTTTGTACGTTAATAACATACGTTTGATTTAGGTAACTGATAGGTGCAGTGTCTTGTCTGAGCAAACTTTGCATATTATTTAATACAAAATATGTGTCTTACATAAGCCTAGTTCATTTACATCTCTAATGTGTTTTTTTTTTTTTTCTGTTTCTCCTCTGGGGCATCGTTAGAGCTTTGTTTTCTGAACAGCATACAATTATCACCTTCTTCCACGCTTATTCAACCACACCACCACACTGATGCACAGACGCAAATAAAGAAGCTGACAGTGAGCACTCTGCAATTGAAATGATTTTGCTTAGTCACACCGGTAGTTTTGAAGGCTTTCTTCCTATTACCAAATCTTGATTTGCTTAACCCAGCTGCCATGGCAACCTGAATCTATCAGTGAGCTTCTAATTATGAATTACAATACGCATTATCGTACATTCGAGTGAAGAAATGTACGATAAGAGATGCGTACTGGCCTTCTCGTGCAAGTGGTGCAAAAAAGTGTTAGGTAGTGTTCGCGATTTATTAATGTTAATTTATTATTAATTTATTTGTTAAACAAAACCACCAATGGTAATGTTGCTGCTACATTATCAAGATGAGACAATTGTGGGGGAAAAAGTCATATGCAGTTCATAAAATATGTACTAACCTATAAATAATGCTGTAAAGTACATGTTTCAAATTTGAAACCTCCTAAAGAAACCAAGCAGCTGAGTAGGCTTAAAAACCAATTCAAATCTGTGCAATCTGTTTGTCTTTGTTCTTTTCACAGGTTGTCCTGGCTGTCACTCTGTGGCTGCACCCTGACACAATCACCTGTTCATCCTCACTCTTTCAACCTCTCGCGTCCTTCTCCTCTTCCCTCCTCCTCACCTCATGGCCTATTAATACTCAGACACAAAAGGCTCCATTAACGCCCCCGCTCCGAGACAGCAGTGAGCATGAATCTGATAATACGTGCCTTGGTGAACCTTCGGACACGGCTAGAAGCGAGGGAAAGTGGAAGATTGACAGAGGAAATCCCCCAAAAGCAACAGCATAACAGCTTCAAGCATCCAGTGACAATCTGATCATGTTGTTCTTTTGTGGCTAGCTTCGGCTGCAGCGTATTTGGGACATTTTGGATAAAACATGGGCTCTTAGATGCAAAAATGTGTTGAGCTGATATAGAGAAAGAAACTGTGAATATTTCTTCTTTAATAGAAGTGCCTATACAACACTGATGCAGTGACAAAACTGAAAGGATTTATCTTGAAAATGAATCACACAATAGAAGGTAAGTTTATTTTTTTCTGTTTGTTGCATAGTTGAAGTTAGTAAAAGTATATTTTGATCAGATAATAGCCATGTAATGGGTACCTGCTTATATTTTCCTTCTTTTATGTCTCACTACATTCAAATGTTGTTTTTTGAATCTAGGAAGATTTGTATTATTTTACAGCAAAATAATGAATA
This sequence comes from Poecilia latipinna, assembly GCF_001443285.1. Classification (NCBI taxonomy): domain Eukaryota; kingdom Metazoa; phylum Chordata; class Actinopteri; order Cyprinodontiformes; family Poeciliidae; genus Poecilia; species Poecilia latipinna. Next base: position 422,785 of record NW_015112707.1, on the reverse strand, counting down.
TAATAAGTTAAAACCATGTATTATTATTATTATTATTATTATTATTATTATTATTATTATCAATATTATTATTATTATTATTATTATTATTATTATTATTCAATCAATCAATCAATCTTTATTTCAGACACAAAAGAGGTCCATAGTAAAAAAAAAACAAAAGAAAAAAAGAAAACAAAAAGAAACATGACATAGTCACTGAGCCACAAATAAATGATGATGCCAATGTTTCCACACATTATTATTATTATTATTATTATTATTATTATTAGTATTATTATTATTATTATTATTATGCACTTATGCATAATGTAGATTCATTACTCAGTGATTTATTTATAATGTTTATATATGACATGATTATGGCTTACAACCCAAAATTTAATTTTTCAGAAAAAAAAAAAGTTACAGAATATCAGTAAAATAAATTCTGACCCAGAGGTGCAGTGCAGCATATGGACTTACTTCTTGAACAGGGTCCTATTTGATGAATTGCTACATTAGTGCAGCTTGGCATGAAGGTGATCAGTCTGTGACTCTTCAGTGTTGGTTATGGCGTCTATCATTGTCCTCATGACAGTACTCAATGGATTATACATGCAGTTTTTGTCAGAACAGTGTGCTGGTCAATTAGGTATAACCTCTTATTGGTACTTTTGGCAGTGTGGTTAGATGCCAAATCACACAAGAAAATTAAATCAATGTTTCCATAAAGCTTGTCAGCACGGGTAGCATGAAGTGCCCTATGATTTCCGGCTGCTTTTTACTTTGGACTTGCCAAAGCACAATCGATCGACCAACACTAGAAGACATGAATCCCCAAATGATTACAGAATGTTGTGGAAACTTTACACTGTACCTTATTCAGATTGGATTATGTTCCTCTCCGCTCTTCCCCTGAACCCTGATCTTGATTTCCAAATGAAACACAAAATTTACTTTTATCTGACAAAATGGACTTTGGATTTTTCTTTTCATTTTTTTTTCTTTTTCCTTTAGTAAGTATGAATAAGTAAAACAATTCACTCTGGTTTAGGAGTGACTTAACAGAAGGAATGTGACAGTTGCATCCCATATCCTGAGGTGGGTATTGGAAGCGCCGACTCCAGTCACAATCCAAACCTTGTTCACCTGCAAACACTTTTTCTACCACAATTTTCCCTTCTATTTAACTTTCAATTAATATACTTCGATTATTCTCTCTGGCAATAGTCAGCTTAAGGAGCCATGTGTTTTTACCTTCCTTTTGGGGGATTCCAATAACATCTGTCTAGTTTTTAATCTTTCCTGTGATTGTTTTGCCCCGAACATAACATTTCTGTCTTATGATTTTTGCTAGTCTTTTATTTTTTTATTCTTTCACTCTGTGTGCATTGAATCTGCATGGTTTTCACTTTATTCACTGAAATGTTAGAATTACTTTTTAATTTTATTTTAATCCATTAAAATGTGCCTGTATAATGATGATAGTCAGATGTCTTCAATTCAACTTAAAGGATATTTTCAGGTGCTCAAAGTTTAGGAAAGTAAGAAATGAAAAAGGAAGTAAAGTAGAAAATGACTTCTTCCGTTCTGCATCCTGTTCTGCATTACTCCTAGCTATGGCCTAAGCCCACTCCTCCCTGAGCGTCCCTCGCAGGATGACTGCTGTCTACCCGTCTGAGAGCAGCCCAGATGGAGCTGAAGCTGGGGCTGGGACAGCAGGCACCACTGGGAACAGCTCGGTCTCAGGAGCAGGTTCCAGGGAGTCTAACGGAGACTCTGTTGGAGGGTCCACTGTAGGGACAGCTGTGGTTTCTGGCGGACAAAGGTACAGCCGCTGGAACAGGCAGGATAGCTCTGACATCAACACAGATGATGAGGGAGCCACTGTTCGTCGCCTAACTCCTCTGGAAAGGCTGAACCTGGATATGTGTCAGGATGAAAGGTAAGATTTCAGAGAAAAAGTCTTATTTTTTACAGCCTGACATTTCTTTGGACTTGAGCTACCTTTTCCATTTTTGATTGACTTGCCTTAGACTGCAGTCCTTTCTTGTATGAGTTTGTTAAATTATGGGAAAAAAAAACACATTTCGTGTTGCATAATCTCGTCACAGGGTGGTCCGTGAGCTGACAGTGGGCAGAAGAATTGCCTTCTACAAGATCCGTGGCGAAATAGGGTGTGGAAATTTCTCCCATGTCAAACTAGGAATTCATGCTCTTACAAAAGGTAATTAGTGCAAATAATGTCATGTCCATACGACAACACCTAAGACAGATACAAACAAAGCCCCATGTATCGAAAACTTTAAAGTAAGCCTTCTGTTCTGTCAGGAGTGAGTCGTTGTGATCAATGGGCAAGAGGTTTTTGTTTCATAGTTTATAAAGCAGCTCTTTTCCCGGTGAGGAGGCTGATTCATCCACAAACACAGTGACTATCTGCTGCCCTTGACCTAAGGGATTGATTAGAGATCTCCAGTTTCCTTAGCGACAGCTAAAATTGCTGCATGCCTCATCAAATGCTACAGATGGGGCCACGAATGAGTGTGTAGTTCTGTCAGACTGTGGGTGCTCTAGTATATTTTGCGACTTCATGCCTCTTTGTTCTATTAGTGTATTTTTGCATTTAAACTCTATTTCTGATTCTAAAACAATATGAGCTGGATTGCATTTTGAATGCTTCTATTGACAGCTATATTGCGTCTGAAACTGAGCCTAATACCAGTCTTAATAATTCATGCTGGAGCACAAAGAGATATCTCAGCACCATTTTGCTGCTCGAGAACTTTTCTGTATTCGGTTACTTGAGAGTTGTTTTAAGGATCTCTATTAATGATTTAAAGGCACATAGCCAACAGCTGGGGTATTTAAATGAAATATATGTAAAGTTTTTAGATCTTTAATCTTACTTTTTAGGATTGTAAATGTATTATGCGTACACCTCAAGTTGCTGCTGTTTCAAAAATAAGTTCCCATGATGTATAAAACTAAATTTCATTTTAAGATGAAATGGGAATGTATAAAATAAAATAAAAAATTAAAGGGCAGCTAAAGCTCTTAATATGAGTAGATTGCCAGTGTATGTTGTTTTTTTTAATATCATGCATGTACCTTTATATATGTTGTTAATTAAAATTTAAATTAAAAAAAAATACAGGATTTCTTTCTGTTACGTGATTGAGCTCTGGTTGATTATTAATTCTCTCTTTGGCATAACCAGACAAAGTGGCCATTAAGATCTTAGACAAAACTAAGTTGGATCAGAAGACTCAGAGGTTGCTTTCAAGAGAGATCTCCAGCATGGAAAAACTACACCACCCTAATATCATACGCCTATATGAGGTTTGTCTTTAGATTCCTTTTCCTTTTTAAAACCAGCCTTCTTCATTCTGATCATTATGCCTCTGTCTGTGTCCTTTTTAGGTGGTGGAGACGTTGTCACGGCTACACTTGGTGATGGAGTATGCAGGTGGAGGGGAGCTCTACACTAAGATTACTACTGAAGGAAAACTTTCTGACACTGACAGCAAGATTGTCTTTGCTCAGATCCTCTCGGCTGTTAAACACATGGTGAGTACTTACACACGTATGTTAATGGAATATATTTGAGTAGAATTACAATAAATTGTACTGTGAATACATTTTGTAACTTAGAGTCCCAATAGCCGTGCAACCGAAATATGAGATAAAATAACATTTAAGCATAAAATAAACTTTCCTTTCCCACTTGAATTTATTTTCAAATAGATTCAAGTTTGCTAAAATTGGTCATAACCCTTGCAGATTTTCTTTCTTTTTTTTCTTTTTTTTTTTCAAAAATGGTGCACCTTTTTTCCATATTATGCTTTGGGAGGGAGATTCCTGTGACAAACATTTTGGTTGGATAGAAATATCTAAATATCCCAGAGATATGAATACATTTAAGTTTTCTGATCTCAGTCATTTTTTTTTCACACCCTGGAATGTCGTTGATATCGTCTGGCATCGCCTTTTTTTAATCTCTACTCAGAGATCAAATCTACATGTCAGTTTTTTTTAATGAAATTTATAAACTGATTTCAGAATAGAAGATCTTTTGTAGATCCAGTTTAATCTAACTTGAGTTGGCGTCACATGGCATTATTAGTTTCTTACCTTGTTTAGGTAGATGGTACGTTTATGACTGTGATTTCTATTCTTCTCCCATAGCATGAAAATAACATCATCCATCGTGACCTAAAGGCAGAAAATGTCTTCTACACCAGCAGCTCTTGTGTCAAAGTCGGGGACTTTGGATTTAGCACACTGAGCCGCCGCGATGAGACGCTCAACACTTTCTGCGGCTCTCCACCTTATGCGGCTCCAGAACTCTTCCGGGATGAGCATTATGTAGGAGCTTACGTAGATATTTGGGCTTTGGGGGTCATGCTGTTTTTTATGGTGACCGGCACCATGCCATTCAGGGCAGACACTGTGGCCAAACTGAAGAGATGCATCATGGAGGGAGCCTACGTGCTTCCCCCATGGGTCCCCGAGGCATGCCAGAGGCTCATCAGGGGGATTCTCCAGCCAGTCCCATCGGACCGCTATACAGTGGAGCAAATGATGGGCTGTGAGTGGCTGCTCCCTGTGGAATTCCCATGTGCCATGGAGCCTTGTAAGCTAGATCCATCTCACCTTGCTGAGAACAAACCAGCTGAACTGCTGGAGGAAGAGCTGGAGGTAAAGGCTGCATTAGAGACTCTAGGAATCACTTCAGAGCACATATTCAACAACCAGGGAAAAGACTGCAGAAGCTCCATCACTGGGGTCTATCGGATCTTGCTACACCGGGCTCAGAAGAAGCGGGTGGTTGAGAGAACGCCTGCCGTTACACAGAAAGTCGGGCCAACTACATCAAATAAAAAGGGGCGACTAAAAGTGTATCGCAGTTTGCGGCACACATCTAAACTGTGTGTAGTTCTGTGACAAAAAAAGTTAAGCTTTACTATGGAAATTCAATGATTATGCAGCCTGGGGTTAAATTGCACAGACTGCATTAGCAAAGCTTTTCAGTCCAGTAGTATATGTCAAAGTAATCGTACTAAGACCTCATCGAGCTGCTGAAACTTGATATTTCTTACTTAGTATGTTTTCTTTTTCTTCTGAATCTAGTCTCTGTGAGAAGGCTGCAGAAAGTTTATTAAGTTTTTTTATATTGTTTTTGTTTTGAAATGAATTTTTTATCAGATTTAACAAGGTATGGAATGTAAATAATTAAAAGTCAATATAATGGTTAGAGTACTAATAATTTCATTTGGGTCATATAGACAATACACTGTTAGTTATCAGCTCTGTGCTCATTATTGGAATTATTGCCAGGTTGAAAGGCACCAATTTAACACCCTAAAAAAGGCTCGATATCATCCATCCATCCATCCATCCATTTTCTGAACACCCTTGTCCCTCAGTGGGGTCGGGAGGGTTGCTGGTGCCTATCTCCAGCTAACGTTCCGGGCGAGAGGCGGGGTACACCCTGGACAGGTCGCCAGTCTGTCGCAGGGCAGGCTCGATATCAGTAATATGAAAACAAAAACATCCATTCAGTGCAGTAAACGTGGTATATTTGATGTTTAAGTGCAATTTTCTGAAATGCCTTATTTGTCATTGTTTTGAAATCAAATTGGTTTCAGTAATGATACAGGTGAAAGGATCACATGTGATGTATCTCTATGAGATGTTCCAAATATTTACCTCATTAACCTCAATTTGTTGACTAACTTTTTGACTAAAAACAAGGCGAGTACCGGTACACTAAGATAAGATTTCATTACAGGTAAACCAACTAACAGAAGATTAATTAATGTGGTAAAACGTTACTTTCAGGTTCAAGGCCTGAGGCTGAACATCAGATTCGCTACATCATGCAATGCCATGTCAATGCTAATGTGCTGATTGAAATAAATGTCAAATGAAAACTTAACTGCTTCTGTTCATTGAAGAATAAACGCTAACAACAAAAAAGCTCATCTCTTTATATCTAATTGAGTTTCATGTAGAAAACTTTGATTAGCTCGCATTATCACCCCATCAGTAATTAATGTATATTTAGTTAGGTTTTTTTTAATCAACAAATAGTTTAGTTTTATAGATAACTTTGGTTTATAATTACTCTAATATGTAATGTTAGAATATATTCTACACATATACTATTGTATATGTGTAACGAAAAAATTTATTAATTTTCCGTAGCACAAGAACTTTTCATAATTTATTTATTTTTTAATGTACAGTACACAGCCTGTGTATCACATGCTAGTAGTACCTTATTGTTGTGACTATTACTAACATTACTAGAAAGAGATTTTTCACAAGAGCATTGTTATAATTCTGTGAATTGTTATTCAGTATAATATTGCTTTAAATTGAAAAGAGAAACATAATTGTAAGCTTTATTGCTAAAATGTGTATATGTTTTGCTTTATAAACTGTACAGGCAGTTTTTTATGTAACTAAATATAGTTTACCAAGAAGTATAGCTTATAGGGGAAACAAAACACAAACATCTAGTCTTTGAATTTGACTAACCTTAATGCAGTTTGAGAAGTTTTATTACTTCTTAATGATAAATGGGCTGTAAATCTATAACAATAGCAATAAAAGGTCCATTCACCTGAATTTTAAATTACTGTTTTTTTTATTAAACTGATTTATATTTTTTTTGTAATATTACACAGTAGAATATAGCTTTACCATATTAGATCCTGCAAAAATAGATAACATTTTACTACATATTTTTATTTAATAATAAATTTTCACTTTACTAAATATATCATATAATTTATTTATAGAACTACTTTTATGTGATACTTTTTATGATTTTGTTCGTGTAGTAAGGTTTTATATTCACAAAACGTCTAAATAGATCAGTTTACAAACTAGCTTATTAAGCATTTGACTACATTTCCCATGAACACCCAAAAAACCTACGTACCAAATTCGTTTCCGCCTTTGCGTGATGACGCGTTTTTTGCCTCGTTGGAAGGTGTTTTCAGGAGGAAGCTCCGGCCGGCTGTACACGGTAGCGGAAGAAAAAAGCTGAGAAACCAAAACGCATTCGTACGAGCTTGTTTGAGTTGATATCATCTTCTGCTACCAAACGGTAAGAAAATGTGCTTCTTTTGCCACCAATACTAGGATGTTTGGTAGTGTTTTTTTATGTTTTCAAAGGAGCCACGCCTTTAACATAATTCTTAAAACAGCTAAGTCAGTGTTACTCTGAAAATATTCCTTACTTTTTGCTGGAATTAATAACGCAGCTGCATTTTCGTGGTATTTTTAATAAACATTATGCTTTATCTCCTCGAAACAGCTCCCTCGTTTTCCGTTTTAATCTTAGTTTAACATAACATGACATGTATTGCAATGCTTTGGTGCGGTTTAAAACCAAAGCAAAAACACGCTTAATCAAGCCGAAAATCAGTTTTTGTTTTAACCTTTTGACCACCTTCCTTTTATTAATCCATTTGTTATGGGTGTTATTTGTTTTGACATTTGATGCTCTATCAGATCCTGCGAGAGGGGTAAGGGGGCGGGGCACATCATCGGATGAGGTCATGCTGAGATGTTTAAGATGATGCAACATTAGACGGTTTACAGACGCACTGTACCACGTTGTCAACTGCTTCAGAAGAGACAGTCCATTTACTTTTAACTAACTTAATTAAAATTGTTGCTGTTGATCTGAGAAAATAGGCTTCAACCTATGTCTGGAGGCCACACGTGGAATCAAATGCAGCATAGGCTGAGAAGATTCAGAGAAAGATCCCCTTTGTTCTGACGCATTGTTGTAATCGCGAGGCTGTTGCGATAACAAAACATCACCATACTTTATCATCTAAAGCGCATTAAATTCTTCATCTACAGATGCATACACGTTCATGCAGCACAAAAAATATAATACAAATTATTTTTGAAAAGCGTGAATGGCCACGTGGCTGCCGCTGCGCAGCAGTAGTAAAATGCTTTGATTTGTTTTGATTTGGCTGAACTTAACTACTCATTATAAAGCCCTACCATGGAAGTGGTGTACTAAAATTGAAAATTATTTTTAATAAAAACATTAAATTAGCATAAATAATATTTTTACATGCACTTTGACTCCAGGTAGTGGGACCTGGTGGATTTCTGTGATATGTACAGTGGTTTTCAGCAGTATTCATACCCCTTGAGTATTTTAATGTTTTTTTTTTTCCCTATTAGCACCACAAACTCTGATGGAAGTTGTGGAGATTGTATGTGGGAAAAAAAAAACAACACAAAGAATTGCAAAACTAGGTTGAAGAACAATGAAATAAGGTTTTGAAATTATGAACATATCTCTGTTGTGTTTGTATTTATCCCTCCTCACCCCACATCTTATTCCAAATCCAACTGCTGGTCTGTATCAGCTTTGTACGTTGTCAGGCTGAAAGTTTTCAGTTCTTTATGCAAAATGGATTAAACTCATTTTGATTTGATGAGATTTGCTGCAGCATTTGTCAAGTCGTGCCTCAAATTCTGAATTTAATTCTTGGTAGCTCTGGATGTGTGTTAGCATTGTTGATTCCCAGTCCAGTCATGTCCACACAGCATGATGCTGCCACCTCCATATTTCATTGTGTTATCTGCCTCACGTATGTTATGTGTACGTTGGATGTAGGCCAAAAAAGTTTTGCAATGTTGCCTTTGTTGAATTAGTTGCTTCTTTGATCAATGTCTGACCTGTTAGTTCAGTTGAATGGCGATATAGTAGTATGTATGTTTTTTGTTTGTTTTAGTCCATTAAACACTTGTGCCTTTGTTTTGGATTATTACTGCATACAATCCAAGTAAAAATAAAGTGTGTGGCAATGATGTGAAACCATTCAAATGCTATAAAAACTTGATAATGCAATAAAAACTATTTGTGAGAGCAGATGTTTCTCGCAGTTGATGTTAATGTTTTCCCTCATTAATACACCAACCAGCCATCAGCCAAACTCTCATATTATTTGATCTTTTGTGACATGATAAATGATGTTCTGTCACAGATGTCAGCCACTGAGGACCTTCCAGACATGGATGGGGCAGATCTCATCGGGCTGCTGTTTCAAGACGGCAACAACGGATGCACTGAGCCCCTCTTTCAGGATGAAGATGGGCTTATTGAATCCTGGCTGTCTGAGCAAGAAGTAAGGCTTCAAGCGCCTCAACCAGCTATCCAAGGCATTACTTTTGTCTTCAATTATAACCAGTGGAATTTATTTTTGTCTGCAGATGTTGACAGGTATGGATACTGAAGATTTCCTGTCCAGCTTGTTGGACGGAGATGACAACGTGGAGGCCTTCTGTCCGTCTCATTCCCCGCTGGGGAGCGACAGTGGCATTTCTGACGACAGCAGCACGGGCGCCGGAAACAACAACACTCTGGGAAGTCCGCACGGCAGTGAAAGCGACATAGTACCCAGTCCCAGCTATTCTCACCCCAGCCCCGTGCACTCTGACCCCACCCTTACCTCAGAAGCGCTGCAAGCAGAGAGCCCTGAGGCCTTGTCGGTCCATGCGGATCACAGCTACTCTCTGCTGCAGAACGGAGTCAGAGATATGGACGTGCTGGAGAGTGTCAGGGCAGAGAAGCCAGATACAGATGTCTTCATTGATCTGGGTGGGTGTTGTGGAGGTTTGAAATAATAATGATAATAATAAAAAAAAAAACCTAACCACAAGAACTTACGTAAACATACAGATTAAACTGATTTAAAACGACTCTCTTGTAACAGACGACTTGGTGAGTGATGCCATGGAGGAGGACTTCACCACTGAGCTGCCTTGTACCTTGGCCATTGAGAATTCTGCACATGATTTGGCTCAGCTAACCAAAGTAGACCAGGTTAGTTTTACATGCTTGCAGATATTTAGCATAACAATAATGCAGTTAAAATAACTGTGATTAAAAACACTTTGTTTATTAGAAAGGCACCGATTCGTGATATTTAAGTATTTACGTTTGTTTAAATGAATACCGTTTCAGTACTTTGATTTTTCTCCGTCTAGTTCCAGTTCAAGGAGATTGTTCTCACTGAGGAGGAGAAGCGGCTTTTGGCTAAAGAAGGAGCCACCATTCCCGAGCACATGCCTCTCACTAAGGTAATTGTGAGCTTCTATCTGTGTCTAATTGTCCCCTCACAGAACATTGAATATTTCTGACCACATGTGGATTTCGTTTCATACCTCTTTCAATTCTAGATGTTTATTTTACGTACCTTCTCAGAAGTGACACCTTGTTTTTTTTTGTTGTTGTTGTTTTTGCAAGAAAACATTAAAATCTTCTTTTTGTTTTTCTCTGTGGCGCAGCAGTTTAAGGCACATTGCTGCTGTCATGTCAGCATTGCGCTGAAAGCCTCCTTTACTTTGGTTGACAGGCAGAGGAGAGGACTTTGAAGAGGATCAGGAGGAAGATCCGCAACAAGCAGTCTGCTCAGGAGAGCCGCAAGAAGAAGAAGGTGTATGTTGATGGACTGGAAAACAGGTGAGCTACAAAGATAATTTAACAGATTTGGGGGGGAAATCGGGATTATAGGTGGTATAAGTGCTATAAGGCTCAAATTGTATCTGCACAGTGTTGGTACAAACATAATGGGACTAATTACTGAATGACTTTCTTCCACAGGGTTGCTGTCTGCACTGCACACAACCTGGAACTTCAGAAGAAAGTCCAGCTGCTTCAGAAACAGAACATGTAAGAAGTCTTGGACATTCCGCCTTTGCTCCTTTTTTAACAACAAGCATCATTACTCTAAATGTGTCCTTTCTGGGTTTTTTTTATAGCTCTCTGATTGAGCAACTGAGGAAACTCCAGGCTATAGTGAAGATGTCTACTTTGAAGGCCAGCACAACCAGCACTTGTGTTATGGTAAATTTGTCTGCAAAGGCGTTGTGTTCATCTTTGTTATTACGCTTTAACATTTTGCTGGGTTTTTTGTTTTTTTTCACACTTTGTTTGTCTTTGCCTCCTTCAGGTGTTCCTGCTCTCTTTCTGTCTCATCATCTTTCCGTCCGTTAATCCATTTGGTGGAAGCACTCAACAGAAGGAGTCCTTCACACCATCATCCGGTGAGTTGCACTATGGCTCCTTTTGTTTTGACCCTGAAGCAAATGTTTTTCCTCTGTCGTATTGCCAAAATAAAGCTATTTTTCCCACTATTGTGGCTTGTTTTTGAAAAAAATATCGTTTGCTCATTATCACAGTCATTTCCCGGACCTTGCGCTCAGTGCCATCAGAAAACACAGATCCTACGTTTTACCTGGAGACTGAGGATGATCCACTTGTCTTGGTGTCAGAAGTAGTGGAGAACACCAAGGCCATCTTCTCAGGCGGTCAGAAGAACCACACCCCCGACTACGAGAGGGTGGAACAATCTGACTCCGAGACTGGCGTCAGCAGCAACTCCTCAGCAGACTTCCCAAGTCCCGCTCAGGCGGCAGAGATGACGCCGGGGTCGCCTGGCGGCGTGGGTCCTTTAAAGGAAGGGTCCGTTGATCCCGTGGTGGCGACTGCTGTGGCGTATGACGTGCCGGGATCTAAAGAGAACTGGATCGACCGAAGCCCCCCGTCTGTCATTTTACAGCAGCACCGCTCTGATGAGATGTAGGTGCATTTTTAAATCATTAGACAGAGGGAGACTTTTTTTTTTAACTGTTAAATGAGGGAAGATTAAGCTTAAAATAAGGATGAAGGTAAAAATACTACTATCTGTCCAGACAGGGTATTCCCTGTTTTTCACTGCTTTTCTCATTTATTGCAGTTTTTTTTTTTTTTTGTGCACCTTTTATCTGATTTCATTGAAGAACTGAAGAAACTTTCACAGTATAAACTACTGAATGTTTCTATATTAAAAAAAAGGGTCAGCGTTGCCATTATATCAATTTCTGATCTACTGCAGGCCACATGCTACTGAAGTAGCCCCAAGGGGTTTTTAACTTGTTTTACAATGTGATGACCAAAAGTAATGGATCTAAATTTGCACACTGGGGAACAATGACACTTTTTTATATACAAGATTTAGCGGAGAGACATTTTAATTTTGCCTTCAGCAAGTATTGACATGCTCCTTCAAAACCATGAGTAAAAGTCCAGCCCTCCATCATAGATTGTATTGTAGAAGAAAAGCTGCTTGACTCATAAAGCTTGAACAAAGTGGTTGTTTGACCACTGTATCTATTGCTTAAGCCATTGCAGGACATTTGGCCATTTAGAAGACTAGTAAAGTGTGTTAGCATTTCCCTTGTACCAAGGGTATCCATGTGCTTTATAATTTTAAAATGCTCTTGATATTTTTTTTTTGTACAGTAAAGCGAAAGGAAAAATAGAAAAAATGCCCACGAGCTCCTTAGTTTATAATTGTTAGTGATGCCCAGTCTGCTGTAAAATGTTTTACCAGCTCGTCAAATTGTCTTTCTTTGTAAAAGTCTAAAACACCTTTTCACTCACGTGTATTAAGAAGGGGATTAATAAATATTTGCTCAGTGAACTATTTGCAGTAAAGTATACTCAAAGATGTAATGATCTGTTTCGTCAGTGAAATATTTTATTTTATTTTATTTTTTTTTGTATATATTTTTTTGTTACCGTCAGTGACAAATGGATTCTAAATTGTACTGGAACGTCTTTGGTATAATTCACGTGAAATGAGATTTTCAACATTAGTCATGTCAAAGCAAATGCACTGACGTTTGACAGTCCGAGAATGAAATGTAAATAGAATATATGATTGTTACTTTTTTCTGTACATACAAACTAAATGTCTGAATATCTATTATAATAAACTTTTTTTTATAAATAAGAACAAACTTTTGTTTATTTCTTTTCGACTACCCTGCCTTTTCCAGGAGCTTTTTTTCTTGTTTTTTTTTTTTTTTTTTTTTTGCCGTTGTCCAGCTACAAGTGACCCAGTTGTCTGGGTCTGTTCCAACACAACAGGCAAATGACTCATTATACTTTCCAGCATAGGCTCAAAGAGAGGCTATTTTCATTTTTGCTTTACAGTTAGTAAGGTTCTTTGCAATCACTCCAGAGAATACTTTCTGAATTAGGTGGTTCTTCACTAAGATTTTTAAAATCATTCTGAGATTTCTGCTTTCTACTGCCCTCTGCTGACTCATTTATAAAACCAACACATCACACTTGTTGAGAAGAGAATGTCAATTATTAGCTGCTTTTCAGTTAAAAAATGTCAACTAACATTTTTGACTCATTAGGTTCCCATATAAACTCATATCAACAGGTGGATTTATGGGTAAATTAACATATGGCTAGAAGGCTGATCATTCACCCATGAACTGGACTTAATGATGGGTGAATGATCAGCCTGATAAACCGATAGATGATAACCTATATTGACGCTGTACAATGTACAATCAACTGTTTGAAGTGATCCAGTTGCAGCTGGAATTTAATGTGTAAATACTGTACGTAGAAAATCACTGCATTTAAAAGTAAGAAAAAAAACACATTTAAACACACACCCATGCACCGTGATTAAAATAAAACCAAGATAAGATTGCCAATATTGCACCAATCAATGTAAAACATTGCAGTTAAAGAGTCCAGGGTTCCCTTTGATTCTGTACAGTCATCTGTGTTGGTGTGACTACAGTATGTTCACAGGTTAGAGGAAATGAACTGATTTGTAGCCTGTTTGTGCAGGTCTTCAGGGTTCTGCCTGAACTTAGACGAACCAATAGATGAATGTCTGCTCAGCACTTTGGTCTGTTGTGCTGTTATTGAAATGCTAAAGTTGTCTTGGCTTGGATGGGGGGCTGATTAAACCAATAGGTGTGAGGAGGGCTGATGGATTCATTACTGGATTTGATCAAGATCTGGGAAATGCTTACATTTTGCACCTTACCATGCTTAATCAGAATCCTGATTTCATTTCGCTCATTGAAGCTTATCTGAACTGGTAAGATGATGCAACTATGTGTAATTTCATTTCTATGATTTACTTTTATATAAATCAAAGCTTCAGTTTGTTGTTTTCTGAGGTGTCCATGTGTGGGAGCAGGGGGAATTAGGTTGTTCACATTTCTACTCAATACACTTTAGGCTGGGGCTATTTGTCTGACCTTAGCAAGCTCAGCTGTGCGGGAATAACACGGGATAAAAAATGAGTCACAAGTGTGAGGCTGGAATCATGAGTCATGAGCCCCAGCAACATGTTCAGGCTTGTGGTCGCAGTGGGTGAAAGTTCAATCCGCTAGTGACCGCCAGAGGGCGATATTGCCTTGTGTTTCTGACAATAAGGGGCAAGTGTTTTTGTGTATCTCTGGGTGGTTGTGCGGTTCAGGTGAAAAGTCATCCAGTTATCATGTAGGCAACCTTATTTGCATCGAGATAAATGTCAAACGACATTTTTGACTCATTTAATAAGAAATCTAAAATGAAAACACTTAACGGGGTGCATTATTCATGTAGTTATACTTTGTGATAATTGACAGAAGGTAAAATGGTCGCAATCTTCCCGTTAATATTTTGTCCAAGTTTGAGTCACGCACGCATACTTTAAAATGATTGTTCATTGTGTTTTAGGCATAGCATTTCAAGTTACGACAGGAGTAGCCCCCCGGTGCGTAAACACAGCCGGCAGCATTTGTTCAAAAATACACAATGGTGTTATGCTATACCACTGATAAGATAAAGTGGCCTGAAAAGGCTTCTGACCGCGGCACGCGCCCTTTTGGGGTCGTGCGCACATCTGTCGGGCGTCTGCCATTGGTCGCCGCGTGCGTGGAGGGCGCACAAAGGGCGCATGCACGTATGGAGAAATGCAACACTTCCATGCTTTTGCACTAAGCAAAGACAAGGAGCAGGTGAAGCGGAGGAGGGATTTAAGTCGCCTCCCTTTTGTCCGTGGGGACACGACACGCGTCGAGCCAGGCAGCTGTAATTAACCCTCACCCCCATCCCCACTCCACCACTCTTTAAAAAGTACGAACAAAAAGTGGCGTGTGTTGTCAATTGGCTGCTTGGGCTAAACTCTGAAAACTGCAAGGCTAAACATGATCCGATCTGGGTCATGTTTAGCCAAGGAACAACGAGAAAAAAACAAAACAACAATTAGCAAAAAGGCGTTGGTGTCAATCTCCAACAGTCATTAGGTAAGAATGGAATGATGCACGCTCAAAAGGTCACAATCAATCACAGGGAAACACAGTGACACACATCTGTGCACACACTCAAACTAGTTTGTAGTATAGTTAATAAACCTCTATGCAGAAATCCCAATCATGCAGAGGCACCAGGCTAGAGGCAGCAGTACAGAGTCATGCATCTACACACTCATACCAATTTAGAGTGGCCAGTCGGGACAACATGTGTGTTTTAGCCATGAAAAATCCAGAACTTTCTTATTACAAGGCAACAGTGCTAACACCTGCAAACCCAAAATGAATGATTTATTTTATTTTATTTTTGACTGCACTGAAAATGACCACAGAAAAGCATTGTTATTGACAAGTTCATTTGGATAACAAAATTCGGATATAACATATAAATAGTAATATTACTATGATTTTTATTGGCCAAAAAAAATGGTTATAATGGGAGGAAAATATAGCAAAAGTTACAGGTATGAAGTATTTATCGGCACTTGGTTTCTGTCTTATTAAATCACAGGGACACATAATGCAGCCTTCAACTGTGAGCATGTTTCTTTTGTGTTTGGTCACATAAATTGCATAGAAACATGCTACAGCTTACTTATATGGCTTGTGTCAGTACAATTAGCAAATTCCACCAATTTTCCAGATGGCAGTGTATGAAGAACAATGATTCTCCTTCTCATTTCAGATGTGACCCAAGAAACTTGTCAACTGTTTTTGACTCAATCGATGTTTAGTTAAACCCATCCAGTTTTTGACTGTGTGTGGGTTAAATGAATAACCCAGAAGTTCACAGAGTGTATTCCTTTAAGAGACTTCAAGAAGTCTCGCCTCATTATTAGGGTCAGGTTAGGCTTGGAGATTTCTCTTACTGGAGGGTTCTGTTGCCTGACTGTAAGCAGTGTGGCAGGTTGAGTAACAGAGTGGAAAGCTGTTTATTAGGGGCAAATGGAGGGCGGGCAGGGAAAGTTTGCTATATAAAACCTTAGCAGTGATTCCCCGTGCTGGGAAAGTACTTACCCTAAAATACACTTCCAATGTTTATCATGGAAGGTATCTGTTTCTCTACTGGGATCACTCACTGCATTCCACCTGCAGCACCATAATATGTTTTAATTTTTAAAAAGGCTGACACCAGCTGTCCTATTAACATCCTGCTAAACAGTCTGTAAAAAATCTTAATATTTTAAAGAAATGAAACCTCTAAAGGCAGACATCTCACACACCCTATGCTTTTGTCCATTTC
The DNA here is from genome assembly GCF_001443285.1 of Poecilia latipinna. Taxonomy (NCBI): domain Eukaryota; kingdom Metazoa; phylum Chordata; class Actinopteri; order Cyprinodontiformes; family Poeciliidae; genus Poecilia; species Poecilia latipinna. The sequence continues at coordinate 406,422 of NW_015112707.1, read as the reverse complement.
ATTTTTTTTTCCTTCTGATCTTTTAACCCAGCAAATCCTTCAGTTAGTACAGTGTGTCGAATTTAAGGCATTTTCAGTACAATTTTTATTGTCATTTTGTTATTATAGTGAAATTTTGTGAGACTCAACTAGCATAAACGAGGATCGGAGCCAAAAATAAATGTAAGTATTTTGCAAATAAAAGTTTTTAGAAAACATTATGAAGTTTGTGATTTAGAATTTTTAAATTATTTTTATTTATTTATTTACCAAGTTAATCATGCATTCATCTAATCTTCTTCTTCTAATTATATGTCATTATTATTACATTTCTGGGAATAGCTTATCACTGCTGAATACACTAGAGGGGGAAATGAAACTGATTTGGTGTTCTGTTGGAGTCCCACTAGACTGCGACACCCTCCGCCCAAACCAAAAACCAGACAGGATGCATGACCCAGTCTCTTCACAGGACTGTCTGCCTGTTGCTAATCATGTGAAATTATCCTCACAGTGCCCCCTATGGGTGTCGTAATAGTCAGAAAAATATCAGCTGCTGCATAACAGTTACAAAACCGGCAAACAATGATTCTTCATCAAGGATACAACGTAATGTTGATAATGTAGGCAAATTAGTGAATAGCAAAATGTAGAAAGGTAATCAATCAATCTCTTTATTTAGACACAATTATGGTCCATAAACAGACAAAAACAAGAACAATAAAAAAAAAGAAAAATCAAAATATATAATGAAATAATCAATCACTGATATATAAACTAAAGCGCCAATGATTCCACAAACTGGAGAAGAATCTCACTGAGCTTTGAACAGTTGACATGTGTCTTAAATACTTTAGGATTCTCTTTAATGACATTGTGTCCAAACTGAACTCACATGATTCAGACTTCTTTGTATCAGTCTTCTGTAAACAGGACTTTTAGTTTTTGTCCATTCTGGTGATGTTGGATGTTGACAAGCCAAGGTGTAGGGAATCAGCGGTGGGAGGGGGAGTGGGGAATTTCTTGAAACCGTGAAATCTAGCCCACGTGGGGTTAACAGCTCCAGCTCAACAGCTCCAGCACAAAAAAAAAAAAAAAAAAAAAAAAAAAAAAAAAAAAAAAAAAAAAAAAAAAAAAAAAAAAAACGGCCGGGGACTTTTGCTTTCCTTACCCTCGCTTTACCCCGGCTGCTCCGAGCCAATGGTTGGAACACTACAGAGAAAAGGGGGGCCCTGAAGGACCGCCCATTGCCGAGAAACTACGCCGCCGTGGCTATAAAGCCACCCACAGGCTTTTTCCGAGCTCAGAATAAAACAAGAGACAGCACGGGGAAGAGCACGGCACTATTACTGGATCACTGAACGACTCGATCACACTTGGATTTATTATAACTATGACTCTGGAAGAAATCCACGGACAAGAAAACACAATGGATACAGCTGATAGGTAAATTTTTGACTATATTGCTGAACACGACTGAAGCTGCTTAATCTCTGAGTGCACTGCCTCTTTAGCTGCACACAGTGTTCTGACGATGTGCGTTCTTCTTCTTTCAAGGGTGCAAAGTGCAGGCGCAGCCCTAGAGGAGCTGCTGATCGCCGCTAAGAAGCAAGACTACCTCACAGTTGGAGTTTACGAGTCTGCAAAAGTCATGAATGTGTGAGTATCCAGTCTCTTTCTCTGTGAAGTGCAAATGGCAGTTTGAACGGGTTGAGCTGAAAAGCGTGCGAGGATGTGCAACTAATCACCTGTCTCATCTTTTCCCCGCACAGCGACCCAGACAGCGTGGCATTCTGCGTCCTCGCCACGGATGAGGAGTACGAGTGCGACATCGCGCTCCAGATCCACTTCACCCTCATCCAGGCTTTTTGCTTTGACAACGACATCAACGTGGTGCGGGTCAACGACATTGATCGTCTGGCCGACCTGGTGGGCGCAGACGACAGCGGCGAGCCCAAGGACGCGCACTGCATTCTCGTCACGGTACGTTCACTATGGACTTGCTGTGCACTGCAGCCACTTAGTCATGCATGCACCACTTATCAGTAAATGATCTCATTTTCGTCACGATTCTAAATGTCTTCATTTGTGCTTTATTCCAGAGCCCCAGTGCAAACCCGTGGAAAGACCCTGCTCTGGACAAGCTGAGCCTGTTCTGCGAGGAGAGCCACAGCGCCTATGACTGGGTGCCAGCCATCACACTCCCAGAGCGCTGAAGAGACAGTTCCCAGGATGATGGAACGAAAAAGTCAACCTTCAGTTGATGGAGTCAAGCCTTTCTGCTTCACTTGTCTGGATTAAGAGGCTGTGACTGCACCCCAATCCAGAGCATTCTGGGTCAGCATGTTGGGTCTGCATCGCCCACTGGCGACGGCTGGAGTCCAGAGGTCAGGTGTTGACTGGATCATGTGGACACTGAGAAGGAGCTGGAGTGTGCTGGATGTTGCATTAATTGGTGACCTGGCTGCCGAGTATTAGGAGCATGTACTGGGCAGCAGGTTGCAGAGGAAAGATGCACTGGACTTGGGAACGTGTGGAAGTTGGACTGAATCTGATCACATCGAAGCTAGTCAGATCCTGGTTCTGAAGATGGTGTCCAAAAGAGTCTACGTGGACTTTACTTGTTTAATACAGCTATATATTAATCAGGAAGTTCTTGGGAAAAGCAATTGTTCAGCTTGCAAATCCTGATTATTATTTTGTTTTAGCTGCATCTTGTCCAGCAAGACATTCATGGACTATTTGTATTTACTTTCAGATATGCATAAAAACGATGCAATAACTATTTGAATTGTATGCATTTTGAATGTTTTCTGAATAAACATTTGAGACCAAACTTCCTCTCCTCTCAGAAGTTTCAGTTCTTTACGCATTATGTTTTCACAATCAGTCTGTTCCATGGTATCTAGAGCTAACATACGTTGCAGCAGTATGTGGGAACCTGCATCACACTGCAGACACACAAAAGTCAGGAAGTGCTGTGTGACTGATTTCACAGTCTGAGTGAAGGAGTTAAATGTGGGTGGCAGAAAAGTAAAGATCAAATGATTTGGTGACTTAGAAAGGGAGTGAGCGACGAAAAATGAGAATCATCCAGAATGTGGTGTGTGCATGCAGGTACTGACTTACAGTGCCTTGCAAAACTATTCACACCCCTTGATCTTTTTCACATTTCACTAAGCTACAAATGAAAACTAAAAGTATTTGAGTTTTGTGCAAAAGACTTAGAAAGTACTACACTGTTCCAAAGGGGAATAAAATAATAGTTTTCAACATTTTTGTGAGCGTTAAAGACAAGCATCAGACCACCTCACGGTTCTACAAGCTTTGCACATCTAGGAAATGACTTTTGACCATCCAGGCTTAATCAGTTTTGATGTACTACTGGGTCTGCGAAGACACATTTTCAATAGCATACCTGTTTGACTATTCCTCCGATTGAATGTGAAATTCTGAAAATTGAGTCTTTTGCAGCCTTTAACAGCTTTCTTTAAAGAGCTGCCCTGCATAGCTCCATCCATCTTCTCTGTCCCGACTGAAGAAAAGCACCCCCATAGCATGATGCAGCCACCATCATGTTCTGCTGTTGGACGTACATTTTCAAATTGGTGCATCTGACTCATCTCATCTGAACAGAGCACCTTCTGCCACATGTTTGCTGTGTCCCTCACATGGCTTGTAGCAAAACAGCAAACCCTGTGTGGCTGTCTTCTTGCCACTTTTGCATAAAAGTCTGTATTGTGGAGTAAACAAATCATTGCAACCTTGAAGATTGTTACACCTGAGCTTTGGTACAGCCATGTCTTAGTAAGTTTTATGGAGTTTCTACATATAAAGTCCTAATATATTGACATGTATGTTTGTAATGGCACATAAATAGCCAAAAAGTTGAAAAATAAGAAGTAAACCCAACTGCATATCAGACTTTAAATGTTTCATTAAGAAAGTACAAGCCATCTACTTGCGTACATTGTCAACATTTCTGCAGGTGCAGATACACACATGTTCTAAGAAGTGGAAAGAAATTGCAGCGTAGTGGTGAGAGAATGACGGTCATTAGTGGTGGGTAGGGTAAGGGGAAGGTGTCTGCCTGTTGTGGTTGCCTCAGACCTGAGGCTGACAGTAACCTGTGGCCCACATCAAAGCCATGGCAGCCCTTAAAGGAAATCATTGCAATTTTCTTGGCAAGGGTCTTCAGCCTCCATCCAACTGCTGGGCATTCTTACCTGTACGTGCACTTGCATGAGCAAGCATGAGCTTACACCTCTGTATGTGCACATTTGGCCAACCCTGAACAGTACACACACACACACACACACACACACACACACACGTGCACACGTGCACACGCACGGAGAGAGAAAGAGAGAGAGAGAGAGAGAGAGAGAGAGAGAGAGAGAGAGAGAGCTGGGACTAATGGAGGTAACTGCGCAGCATTCTAAGAACAGAGGAAGCTTCTCTTAGACAGAATTATGTTAAAATGCAACTTGCAGACAATCACTAGAGGGAATTTCCATGGGTTTTACTCTCTTCACTTGTATGCTTACCTACATTCAAATTTCTCTAAATTACTATAACTGCTGAAAAAAACAAAACAAAAAAAAAAAACAACTAGTCATCATTCCCATAGCAGTGTGAAAAATGCAGATGGTGATTTCAGTCTGATAAACAGAAACACTGGTCTGTTGAGGCACTAATACTATTCTGCGGTATTCTGTGGCGTTCTGAACTCAGGGGTGATTGAACATGAAACTTGAACATGACTGAAAGCTGAAACACAGTATCTAGTACACATATTTACTAGTAAAAGTCCCATCCAATCATTATTGTAGGAGGCATACAAAAATATTTTAGATGCAAACCAAAAAAAAAAAAAAAAAAACTGATTTAAGATAACTCAACCTGTTCACATGAGGCTAAACTGTCTTGCAGCAGTTGTCTCTAATTTTGACCTAATTTTGGAAAGAAAGCAATAATAACAGTCTGAGATGAGAGCAATGCTGTTTAAGTTTTCACTGTTAACAATCTATACAGTAAACACAGATCTTTATAATATTGTGATTACAGCAGAGCAGGAGCTGTATTGGTTAGCACAATTTTGACCCAGTTTTCAGAAATATTGCGCTGATGTTTGTTGTGATTATTCAGATTTGCTTTGTATCCAGTGGAGCTTTAATTTAGCCTCCCTTCTGCAAGACTGGAGAACAATAGCATACCTGGCTGCTGGTGTACACACAGCAAATTTCACTGTGTCTGGTGGAAAGGAGTCCCAGTCTCTGCTGTGGCTGCTGTTTGCACAGAGTTAACAAACATCTTCTCCCTATGTTGGCTGTGGTGCCAAAGCCTGGAGCAACAGTCCAGACTGCTGAGGCAGCTGACTGTCTGCACAAAGTCTGAGCCAGAGATTTAGAGCTACGATAGACTGAAAGCGAAGGAGCGAGACCAGACAGATGTGTGCCGTGACTCTGAAACATTACCGTTTTCAGCTCCAGCATGGAACATTGGTAAACAACATGTAGTGGTGATCGTTTTATTTCTTTTTCTACCTGTTGAAATCATGCGTCACACAGCTGATCATTTTTTTTAACACTCTTTGGCCATTACTAATAGGAACAAAAACACAATTTATGTTAAAAAATGTTAAAAGATGAAAAAAAAAAAAAAAAACGCCACAGCAGAACTAAATGGAAAAAAATAATATACATTATATTTAGATTGACAATTTTAAGCAGCCACTTAGATTTTTCTTGCATGATTAGGATGGATCAGCGATGCGCTCACACTGTACCAAACGAGATGGAGCTGCCTGGTTTTGTTCAAAAGGTGTAAAAAGTTCAGGTTGGGAATGTGCCTCGCTTCCTGGCTAGAACTGTGCGTGTGATAATGGTGTGAAATTACACAATGACTTAAGAACATGTTCAGCAAAGTGCTGAATAAGCATATTTACCGAAATTTAAAGTGTAGGATTGTAAAGCTGTATGTTGATCACTTCAACTGTGTATGTCTGTTTCAAACTTTTTCACTGTATTACCATAACATCCAGACATCAGAAAGACGATAACTTTCTTGTAAACCAGTCAGAGCTGTTTTTAGTAATACTGAGAGACATACTTGGGTGTGGAAGGATCCATGAATCATCCCTGCAAAATTTGTAAATCGCCTTCCTTTTAAGTGTCATTTTGTCATTTTACGTGCACTATACATGTTAACTCATCTGCATTTGCACACAGATAAACTTAAATGACTTCTCATTCCTAAAGCAAATGCATATTCCATAGGGCTTGTTATAATGTTGGCCCGTCTTTTGCAGTCATTAAACCTGCAGCTTTTCTGGTAGGTTTGTGAGATCAGACACTCTTGCATGATTAGGCCTGGTTCTGAATCTCCGCTCTAGTTGTTCTATGGTTTAAAATCAAGACTGAAGAGACCAGTTGGGTTATTTGACACAAATTTCACTTTTTTTTGGAAAGGGAAAATTCCCCCAAAATTTCCCTTTCTTGGAAAAAAAAAATGGAATTCTTCCCCCCACCCCCACTTTTTTTAAGGAGTCGTTAAAATTTTAATGACTCCTTAAAATTTTGGAATTTTAAGGAGTCATTCCCAAACCATTCCAACAAAGTTGCATGCACTGCATGCAGATTAATTTTTCAGAAAATTGATGTGCTGAAGTGCTAAAAATCCCTGTCATTGGAACTAATTAGCTTTGCCAAACTCCTAAAAAAGCTGCCCCACACCTTGATTTCCCTTCACCAAACTTCACACAGTACAGTTCTCTTGGCAAACACGCTGAGCCAGGTTCAGCAAACAGCTCTAGCTGCACAGCCTCTGACTTAGAGCATGTCACATTCTGTGATTTCTAACTTTGTTTAGCTGGACATACGACTAAAACAACATAATATCCACTTAAGTATACACTTAAGCATAATCATTATTAATTGAGTGTAATAGGGAGGACTGCCATTTTATGAAAAAAAAACATTGAGCTTCTATCAGAAAGCCGGATACAACTATTTCTTTTTAACTTATTCCAGGTCATAGTGTGATTCCACATTGAGAAACTGAAATATTCCCAGAAGCGTGGTTTAATTGTAAATGTTTAATGCTTTGTAGAGAGAAACTCTGCACTTCCCAGAGTCATTACTTTCATGGGCCCTTCTTCCCATTCCTGCTCTACTTCACTTACTGTAACCGCCGAGAGATAAGATTACACCATGAGCTGGCAGCCAGCATCCCCTTGCTCTCACCCCACCCAGCACTTGTTCTCGCGTGGCTGAGCTGGTACCATGAGATCATGGCTCAGCTGTCTTGGCAGGCTGCAGAGGGAACTAGATGGACTGGCTGCGGGTGTTGGGTGTCTCTAACCTAAGTACAGGGTATGTGTCACTCCTCGGAGAGATGAGCTACACCCTTTCTACTGCTGCTTTTTGCTCACGGTGAGCTCAGTCCTCAGACGCTGCGGTAACCCTGCACTGCATGCAACTTTAAAAAGTTCTTAGAGTCATGATACAGGGAATTTCTCATTGCTATGGCCACTCAGGTGAATCCGTGTCAACAATGTGTGCATAACCCTCATTTGTCAAGAGTCACTGTTAATGTGTCAGCGTGACTTCACTGAGGTGCTTTGGAGTTTTATGGTTTTGGTCTGGCTGAGGTGAATGTTGAAGCAAACACATGTGCACACACCTGGGCTTCCTGTATGACTGCACTGCATGATGAGGTCGCATAATCCGGGCTTCTCAGCTCGCGAGTGACGATCGTGGTTGTCTTTGTGCAGAACCCATAATCAAAAAGAGCCAAACAGGTGTTTGCAAGCCAATGAGAGGACGACTAGTTTAGAAGCACATGCACACACAGACCTTGCCCACACTCTGCAGATTCACTGTGTCCTTTTGGGCGGATAGAGTGACATGCAAGCAGCAGGTCATTGGATATGAGGTCATGACACAAAGATAACTGCAGTCAGTGCCAAGTACATCTCTGTAGTTTCTAACAGATATGCTGATTTTAATATACACCTGAAAAAACACTGGGGTAGAAATCAATTAAATTTAAAATGCATTTCTTCTATTATTTTTGCCCTGCAAAGTGATGTGCATATTTGTTTTTAGATTAGCATGTCTGACATTGCTGTGGAATTGCATCAGTGTGTTTGTTCAGCATCATCTGAATCGACTGACTGGTTAAACTGTTTGTACAGTTTCTATTTAAAAATCAGCACAAGCCTTTTAGTGTGTCTTAATTAGATTTTTATATACGTTTTTTTTCAAGCTATAAAAACTTTTGCTACTGCAATATGAAAGTGTATATGAACATACATTTCTTTTTTTTCTCCACGATTTAACGTTTGAGGTTATCAAACAAATTTTATTATCAGACGACATGAGTAAATAAAACGTGTATTTTTCCAAATATTTCTTTAATTTATTAAGGAGGAAAAACGGTCCAAATGTACCTGGAACCACATGAAAAATAAATGACCCTCCCTGTTAACTGACCAAACCAAAGCTGACCTTTTGTTTTTATTTTGTACATAACTAGTGGGGACCAGAATAAAGCATTTATCGAACTAAAAACCTTGTGATTCAGTTTGATCAAAAGTAGCAAATGAAAAAAAGACTGGAAAAAAAAAACAAGATGAGAAAACTAGCGCAATAGTCAATCATCTTAAATGAATAACTCAAAGTTTGTTGTCATCCACTAAGGAAACTGGCATTCAAAGAATGTAAGAATGCATTCTATTTTTAAGCCAGGCGTTCTCCCGATATCTCCCGTCTGTTTCTGAATTCTGCTCATGTTTTCAGGTTTACTCTCTCCGTCTGTCTGGCTGAGGTGGGCGCAATACTAAGTGGTTTGCTAAATATGGGGAGCAGACTGTGACCTCGATGGGGCTGACACATTACTGACATTGCTCAGCTTATCCTCCCAGAAGCACATGTACTCTGTGAGCCATGCCAGGAATTCTGCCTCTTAACATGCAGTCCCCAAGTAGAGCAGCGGTCCGGAAGGCCTGGCCACAGAACCAGAGGCTGGAGAAAAAGGAGAAGGAGGAGGAGAGATAAGCACAAATTGCTGTCTGCAAATAGACTATCTGATATTTCATTAAAATATGGGGAAGTTGCAACTTGTTTCCTCACAAGATAAACAGACATCTGTTCTGTCATTGCATGCAGGAATAAAAAGCAGACACGCCGGTATCGCTGAATCAAGGAAAGATTGGTGATATTTACATTTCAGGCAGTGTTTGAATTCCAGATTCCATTGCAGTGATTTGTTTCAGACTAATTCAGGATTTGAAGCAGGAACACTCACTCTTAATCATAGTGCTTGTCTGATTCAGGGACAAGTTTGAAGCAATAAAGAGGAATGGAGAATTAAGCTTGCCAAATAAAAACCTCTGCAGAGTGACTGTTCCTGTATCGGTTTGCAGTTGACCATGCAGGAGCAGTGAGGGGATTAGAGACAGCATGCAAACATAAGTGCCCAGCGATCTTTCTATTTTTAGTGCACCTAATGTGCTTTGCAAACTATAACCACCCTTTGAACCTTTTAACATTTGGTCATGGTGCAACCATAAACTTTAATGTGTTTTTTATTTTTATTTTTTTGAATTTCACATGATAGGCCAGCACTAAGTACTCTATAACTATACAGCAGTGGGAAAAGGATAGTTTTCAAAATGTATCTACAAATAAAAACGTAAACTTCTGTCATGAATTTATATTCAGTCTATTACCCAAAGTCCTTATATGAAAGAAAAATGATTTAAATGTTTAAAGCAGGGTTAGATATCCCAAGTTTAAGCATTCCATGTGGAATTTGATAAATACTATCTAACAATAGAAAAGTGTGACGCAACCATGAAACCAACCAAAACACAGTCAAAAACCTAAACTGATAAGAAAAGGATTAATCTGAGAAGTAGCTAGGATACCCATAGTTACTCTGGAGGATTCACGGCAAAGATAAATAATCTGTTGCTATGACAACTATTACTTGTACTCAAATGTGGCCTTTAAGGAAAATTCCATAAGAAATCACATTTTCAGGTGCTACAAGCCATTTGGGAACACAGCAAAAGTGGACTACAGTGAGCTAAGTAAATGAGATCAAAATCGGACATTTAGGCTAGGTGAGTTGGAGAACTACTACTGGACAGTATAGTCGTATCGTGATTCTGTGTTGATACATTTTTCAGCAGAGAAAGGGAAGGCCGTCAGAGTTGACATGAAGCTGGATAAAGCTGCATACAGGACGCGGCTGGAAGAAAAGTCAAGTTTATTTACAGCTCAAAGTGCTTTAAATCACAAAAAAAGTCATATAGTCAACAGTTACGAAATAAGGAATAAACATTACATTTTGTCCAGTACCATCAAAATCAATATGTGATCGATACACATCAGATATGCTGATCGATGTTTCGCTTACTACTAATCAAAGGCAGTTCTAAACAGGTGGGTTTTAAGCCTTGATTTTCAGCTGTTAACCTGTTAGAGGGTGCAAAGGACCTGAGTCTTAATGAAAGCTCCCCTTCCTGCAGTAGGAGTCTAACCCCATACAGCAAGAGCTGAATGCTTTAAATCGACGTATAGTAATGAGTGAATGACCCACTCAAACTCCAGATTTAAATCTAATTAAAAACCTGTGACAAAATAGAAAATGGATGTTCAAATATTGTCTCCATTGAAAAGCTTTGAGTCTTGAACTATTTTGAAAAAGAACAACACACAACTATTTTAGGATTAGCTTAATGCAAAGCTTGTAGAGGCATGCCCCAAAGGGATGGTTGACTCAAAAGCACAAATGCTTGTTTGTACAAAGTTTTAAAAACACATTTATCAGAGGTATACCCAATAGAATACACCAAAGTGTGTGCCTTATGAGAGAAAATGTGAAAAAATTTGTGAAAAGGCATTTTGCAAAAATCTGCAAACTCTGGCACAGGAAAATAGCAGTGATGGCGCAAATGGAGGAGGATCCCAGAATCTTGTTTGCTTGTGCCATGTCGTCACTCGATTACAGTTCAGGGCTATTAGAGGAATAATGACGCAGCAGTTCACAACAACAGGGTCACCATTATGCACAAACAACTTGACTTTGTTTCATGAAGTTTGTGAGCCAGAGTTTGGGCGAGTGACCAATGATTGATCACAAATAACTCTTAAACTGTGCACAGACAAACAGAAAAGCGTGTGACGGATCTTTTCCCCTCATAGGAACCTCAAAGGCTGAAATATGAAACTTACAACAACATGTTGTCAGTTTTGTATGCATGTGATACAACATGTTTTGGAAGTTCGGAACCTGCTCCCTGAACCACCAGAGTGTTACGCAATGGCTCCAGATCTGGACTGCCTGACTATATTCTTATCTAACGGTGACTCAATCGTAACAACAACCTGAGAGATCCAAACAGACAGCGTGTGCATACATTGACTTCAGTAGCAGCAGCATGGAGGAACTGTGGAGCTCAGGGCAGCTGAGAAAAACACACCATGCATGTTTGTTATGCAGAAAAAGAACAATGAAGGAAAAATACTGAAACCAGTCCAGGCTGGAGGGTCTTTATTGGGCAGGAAAACATTTGGAGGGTTGTTCCCTGCAGCTTCACACACACACACACACACACACACACACACACACACACACACACACACACACACACACACACACACACACCGCATTTCAATGTGAAATCCCTCCCTCGAGATGACTTGAAAGCATAATCACAATTTTGCAACAGAGGGATATATGTTTTCAAGGACTTTTCAAGGGAGTGATGCAATTACCCCTCTTCCTTACACTACTTCTTTTTTTCATAGCAACATACCATAGTTCACCCAGTAACACAGTAACACGGACGGTGCATAGCAACAGCGTTCCCCTCTCTCCCTCCTCCTTTCCCTCACATGCTCCTGTCTGTGCACTTTTGCCTTTAAGCAATTATGAAACGGATACCTTTACATATAAACAAGCCGTGTGTTTGTGTGGATACGCTGTCATTGATGAAAAACAAAAAATAAGCTTTTTGTTTTGCCGGTGTCACTTAATCTGTTGGGATGGTGGGGCCAGTAAAAAGGGAAAACAGGAAAAAAAATACAGGGGGTAAGGGGCTGTACTTTGGGAGCAGCCAATCAGAGGGCAGGATTAGTCCCGGGCCAGCATAAACATGAAATGTTGCTGTTGGTAACAGAAATGTGATTGGTCAGGAGTTCCTGCTCCATGTGATAGGTCTCTCCACCTGTGGGTATTTTGATCACTGTTATGAATGTGTTTGTGTGATGTTATGTTCTTAAATAACTTTGTTATTGTTCCCCACTTCTGTTTTCGTTTGCAGAGGTGGACTTTTCATAAAAAACAGCTAAAGCCATTTCATTGTTAGATGCGCTCAAGCTGCTTTCACCTCATGTCGGATTACTGTAACTTTGCTGTACTTTGCTCACCTATAGTTGTTGATCTGCAGAGGAAAGGGCATGTTATGTTATCAGGGCTGCACAAGTAAATACACAGAAAAACAACAGGCTGGACATGCCGTAAAAAAACAGAGGGAGGAGTATATGACATCAGACTGTGAGGACAGGTCAATCACACTGTTGCATGATGCATCAACACCTGCTTTTCTTGATGTAGATTTATGTTTTACTCTTGCGTATATTTTAATTATCCAGACGCCACATTCTAAATATCATGATGCACTTGTCAGACTTTTGTTGGCCGATAAGGAGTTTGGTTTTTCTTTGAGGACTGACTTGCTCATTTATTTCCCTTCAAACTGCAACGCATTAAAGATAAATGATGAGCTGCAGCTTCTTTGATAGGATTAGTAGCTCCATGCGGATTGATTTGTATGTTTCAGCCATATGGAGTTTTGTGTGTTTTCCCAAATTTCATTGTTTTGCACCAGTTTGATGACGCAAACAACCGCAAATATGTCCAAAAGTCCTTGAAGAGACAAACGATGCAGTCACAGAAGTCAGCCTCCATATTCCCTTCCACCCCCCTCAAACACACAGGGTCACACTCTGTTTACGTCAGAGTCAGATGAAGTGCACAGTGCTGTCTACACATGTGGGGTTTGTTTACAACCGCTTCCTTCCTGAAAGGGGTGGCTCCACATGAGCGGCATGCCGGTGTTGCTTTGGAAACAGGGAACCCGTGGCAGCCAATAGGAGGGCACGGATTAAGGCATGTGCCTTTGTGTGTGTGAATTAATCAAGCTATTTCATCCTATCTGGCAGCATGTTGACACGGGGAGATTTTTTTTAATCAGATCACTTAGGGAAGAAAAAAAAAATCCCAACACCACCAAAGCAATAACATTGGGATCAACCCAGCACAGCGCTAAGCCAATTAAAAAGCCCTAATTGAAATACTGTGATCAGCGTGATACTACTTTTGTGTTTTACAGTGTCACCAGTGGCACTAAAAGTTTTTTCTTTGTTTGCGCACATGCAGGGGTGTGAATATAGTCATGTGTGTCTTGTGCAGCTGGTATTGTTTTGACAGAGGTTGATTACTGAGCAGGACACCTGCGCAATCCACTTACCATCAACATCTTTTTCTCTTCCTGTTAATGCTAACTTTATTACTGTGTACACAAAAACAGAAGCGCTGCTATCTGTCTGCTTATTAGATATAGCAATCTTACATGCATGACCACATACATATAATACAAGGTTGCAGTGTGCAGTGAGAAAAAAAACTGACAATATCACATTATTGTCAGTTTTAAATACTTACTTAAATTTTAACTACATATACAAATTGTAATTTCTCATTCATAAATCACATGTGAAGCGTTAGATAACAAACAATATATGACAAACAATTTACATTTGAGCTGTTAGGATGACAAAGACTACACTGTGGTCTGTGTTTCTGTGCATGCTCTCTGTGTTGTGTTTGTGTGTGTGAGTGAGTGAAAACGGATCTGCAGCCAGAGCCATGTGTAACCTGCCACACAGGATGCAGCTGCGTCAAGTAAACAATAGATGCTCAGTGGTGTATTGCTTCACATCTGAGCGTATGCATCTTTGCGCAAACGTGCCTTTTGCTAACCCTTTTCCCCCCCATAAAAAGAAAACAGAGCCTCTTTGTCAGTTTCCTTTGTCTTACACCCGTCAGTTCTTTAGCTCACTGTGCCTTCAGGGAAGAGAAGAGGTAATCCACTGAGTCCCAGCTTTTCTTACACGTAAGGGTAACGCTGCAAAGCACGTGAGCGCAATCACATTTGCCTATCAGTTGAAAACAGAAATCGAGTAAATGAGAGTTAATTTACCTAAAGCAAAAATAAATAAATAAATCATTGTCTGTGCTTTCACTAAGAGGTGAAATTATTAGGGAGCAAGCTTCTGGGTATCTGGCATCTTAAATAAAGCCTTATATGCAGAAACGATAAATCAAATTCCATCTGCTTAACTGTTACTGATGGAAAAAGGTATGAAAGAAGAGGGGGAAAAAAACAGCAATTTGCATATTAATTAAACCAAAAAAGTATTTTTTTTGCCAGAATAGACTCGTTAGTTTTCTTATTAATTGTTTTGCTTTCAAACAGATGGTAAATCAGACTTAAGCACAGAGGGATCCTCAGTTTACAACACAATGCCTTGCTAAAAGTATTTACACCCTTGAATTTCTCTTCTTCTGCCTTGTTGCATACGCAAACTTTAATGTAATGTATTAGGAGCCTCCAACACAAAGTAGTGCATCGTTGTGACTTGTTTAGGAAGAGGCGTTATTTTAAAAGTAAAATCTAAAATGTGCGCCATATAGTTGTATTCGGCATTTCATACTTCTTTCTTACATTCTCGTTCTTGCTTACTTAATGTAGGAGCTGATAAAAAGTTTATCCATTGCACAATGCTTCCACCACCATGTTACAGTACGGAGATAGTGCTCAGTGTGATATGTTGCCTAGGTTTTCTCTTCCAATAAAGTAATTGACTGCAACCATAAGTATGTTCTGTAGCCAGACATGCGTGTGTACTAACAGATATAATCTAAGCCACAGTTAGTCAAAGAGTCTGCAAGTCTGTAAGTTTTAATAATTGTGTTTGGCTGTTTGTGTAAATCAACCTGCCCTTTGTGCACATGCCTGCATTAATGCAAGGAGGTGGAATTAGGAAGTACCTAATCTGTAGTCCATTCATATCTCATAATCATTTCTGGAAGACAGTGAAAGGCACTGTGTGCATTGTGGGTCTGGGTAATATTATGGAGATGTGTTGTGCATGGGGGGGCTGAGTGTAGGCCAGCTTTATTCACAAGAGGCAGTGAAAAACAACTCAGTGACGTCTGATTTAGAAACTGATGAAGACAGACTGTAGCCATTGTGTGTAAAGCAAAAAAAAAAAGAAAGTAGCTGTATGCTCTCCAACTTTAGATACATGTCCAGAGAAAATTACAGATTTAGGTACAAATAAAACACAGTTAATGATGCTCTTCAAACTTACAGTTGTACATCCATTTTTTCATGTTGATATTTTCCTGTTATTCTAAGCCTGCAAACTTTGTCAAAAATCTTTGTTTGGGTCCCTTTACAGTGTCTAGTACAGAGTAATCATGCTATGCTATACTGCTGCTTGTCTTCCCTCTTCCCCCTCAATCCGTCTCTGCAAAGCCAGACATGAGTCGCCTCTCATTCAAATCCAGTTCTCTTTGTTGGAACAGATTCAGAAGCAGTGAATGTCTCCTCAAACAGACACATGCAAACACACACATGAATGCACGCACGCATAAGCCCCCTGAGGGCTTGTTTCTCCCTTTTGATCTGGATCTTACTCAACTATACACAGTGCAGCAGGTGTGAGGCAGCCGTCAGGTCTGTGTGCCTATGTGTCATTAGCCATATGGCACCCCTCTGGTTGCAAACTACGCTCCTAAACCTCCTTATTCATCCACTCAAGTGAATCTGTCCACAAATAAACACGCACTCGCTTTCTTATTGTCTCCCAAGCAGCTGTGGTGTGCAGAAAACTCAGAAGAATGCATGACCAAGAGCAAATCAGCAGAGACAGTAGGCTGAATCTCCACCAATCGGGAGAGCAGAATGTAGAACTAGTCAGCGTCTGAGCCAATCCGGGGTTCAGCGTCAGGGACGGCCAATGGCTCAGAGAGACAGACACTCAAGCAGTTGGAGATAGAGTTAAACCAATCAGAAGCTGAATTTGAGTCCATTGATGTGTTGTTTTTGAACTTTTTCTTTATGGTTAAGCATGCAAGATCTTAATGCCCTTGCACAATAATCCCAACTTTGGAGCTGCTACCACACAGAGTGATCCCAGTTTACGGACGGTTAATGCATTAGAGGGAAAATCCTGCTGTTTATTTTATTTTTTATTTTTTCCAAGGATGAACCTGAACACACACATCGGTTTGTGGAGGATGTTGCAAGATGATGAAATTACACAACTGATCGGTGCAAACAATGTTTACATCTGTTTCTGTTTTGGAAAAAAAAAAAAAAAAAAGTTTTGTGCAACTTACTTCTGTTTTGGTGGATATGTGTGTGTGTGTGTGTGTGTGTGTGTGTGTGCGCATAAGTGTGTCAGTGGATATGCCCTCAGTCACCCCAAACCCCCTTTTTCATGGACAATAAATGGGAGAGGCATAACATCGACACACGTGCTGCCAACTGTTGCTTGGACATAAAAGCGAACATAAAAAACACTTTACAGACTGTGACCCCCCCCGTCCTTCTGATATTCATGGCACACTCCAAAACCATGAGCCAGACACACAAACACACACAGCCCTGTCCTGGCTCCATTGTTCTTGGTGAATGAGTGAAGGGGTGAGTGTGTGAGGGGACAGCTGGCTCTCTGGCTCCATTAGCAGCAGCTGTCCCAGCCTCAGGCCCTGAGGGTGGAACTGTGCAGATTAGAGGGTGTGTGTGGGCCAGTCAGTGGTCTTACACCGAATGAATGGGGGCCTCTCTTCATTCATTGTCCTCCCTCCTGGGGCCCACTTTGTCTCCTTGCATCTTCATCTAAAAACAACCAGAAAGAAACAACATTTTTCTATATGAAAACACTGATAAGAGGCTAAATGGACAGATAAGTTTAAGTAGCCAGCACAGGGGCAGAACTGCAGGATGGAAACGGTGACAGACAGAGTTTTGGGTGCAATGTGGGGGCCAGCCTGAATGGCTTAGTGACAGCTGTTGGTCTTGCCAAGATATTTGAGCCAGGCCCTTCCTAGCTCATAGAACTGCTATGAAAACGTGGAAAAAAAAAAAAAAATTATGGAGTGTTGTACAGTGGTGAAGTGTTTTTCTCAGTAAATCTACTTCTAATGACATGAAATGTAACACAACATGCTGGTAACAACACAAGTAATCCAGTCAGACAAAGACATTCAAACAAATTACATTAAAGGTAAGAGTAGTAAATCTGAATGTTACAATAATAACATTAAATGAAACTAACTCATTTAATACTTAGAAATAACGACTGTGTTGGTGTCGTCCACTTCAATAAGTCTCTTATGTGGACAAATAAAACATTGTGTCATGTTTGGATGGTGTGAATGTTGTAATTTTGGTTTATTTCTTCCACAAAAATTGTTTCAAATCTTAAAGACGGTGTGTCAGTCAGTAAATTCTACATTAATCCATCATTCAATCAAATTCACTATCAAAAAAGTCCCATACCATCATGTTCCCACCTCCAAACGTCCTTGTTGGTGTTTTTGTTTTTGAAGATGTACCCAATGCCATCAGAGAGCTCGCTGTGAAATACTTGTTGCATCATTTCTTGATAATTAGAAACCTTTTTATAACCTTTTTATCAAATAGAAATAAACCAGACAATATTGATTTGACGCCTTTATGGGATTCTAGCTTTTTTTTTTTTTTTTGCCTTGCTGCATGCAATTAAGTTGCATATGTGCAACTTAATTTATGAACTAACTACTACTCATTTATTTTTTACATGTACATAATTTGTTTTGTCTGTAGCCCCAATCAAAATAGATTATATTAAAACCTTAAGGCATCCAATAGTCCCAAAAAATAAAGAACTCATGAGATAAATGGGAATGTTGTCAAGAAACTAATAATAGCACAGTTTAGACAAGATTGTTCACACTACATAAACTGCAGTGAGGAAAGATGTGCTGATTTTACCACCCTAAAGGCCCATTTATAGATCTGTTTTTATTCACGCTTATTCACTGAAAGACAGAGGCATCTCTGGGAAAGAGCTATGACTTATTGACACAGGGTAGTCATTTGGGGCGCAACAACAACATGATATTTGCACAGGCCTATCGAAAGACGTATGCAAATCTGCTCATTCTGGTGCGATCCAGCCTTAACCTTGAAAACATCATGAAAAGTACACAGATTGACTGCCTAAAAGCCTCAGTGCCGACTCATTTGTTTGCAAAATCCAGGTAATGGAGATAAATTAGGATAAATTAAGTCTTTACAGAGGGGTGGTATATGACACATAGGAAAACTGACCTTTAGAGAGGATTCAAAGTGGGTTAAAGGGCTTTGATTTAAACTGTCTCCATAGAAGGCTGAAACAAACCTGACTCTAATGGATTCTTAGATGTAGTATCTCTTTTCAACCTCCACACCCCAGTTATCTTCCTCCTGCCATGCACTGCGGACACACTGACCCTTGCTGCTATATGGCCGCATGTCAGTCTTTATGCAGGCCGACAGCTCTGTTCTCTGTGTCATTGTCTCCCATGACAACTGATGACTAATCCCTAAATAGGATGAGGGGTGCTCTAGAAAAATTAGAACAACGGTTGAGTCAATTAGGCAGAAGTTTGCAAGTCTTTTTTTAACACATTGTTAATAGTCATGTAGAGTAGCTGTGCTACTTTAAATGATGCTGACGATGACTCAGTCTCATTACCACTTTCATGGTATTTAAAAATTAAGCTTGGAGGATGACTTTTTTCCATTTCCACTGACTAAGACGTAGTGAGATTTGGGTATGTTTTCTAAAATTGAGATTTATTTGGGATGAGCTGAAAAGCTCACAAGAACTGATAAGCAATATAACTAAAATGTTTTATTACTAAGTATAGTAATAAAAGTATAGTAACACAAAAACATATTTTTGTGTTTTAGGATTCCAGTGAGATTCAGAGCTAATAAGATCAGATATAAAAATGGAAAGCAAGATAAATTTATGTCTAATAGACAAGTAAAGTAGGTGAAATGTAGATTAAATTGTTAAATCTGAAGCAACACACAGACGTTGCAAAATGTATCTTGTGCATGCATACCAGTGCAGCGCTTGTTCAGTTTTAAATAGAATACAAGGTCAGTTTCATTCCTCTTGGGTAAGTAAGGTCT
Source organism: Poecilia latipinna (assembly GCF_001443285.1). Lineage (NCBI taxonomy): Eukaryota > Metazoa > Chordata > Actinopteri > Cyprinodontiformes > Poeciliidae > Poecilia > Poecilia latipinna. Next base: position 387,131 of record NW_015112707.1, on the reverse strand, counting down.
CTAAAACTCATATTTCATTTCTCATTCAGAAAAAGCAGCTCAAGTAGCTTGCAGAGTATAACAGGGAGAAAAAGTGGTGTGGAAGTGAGTAAATGAGGGCTTCAAGCAGAATGGAAATAAAATAACAATGGTCAGAATCGTCAGATAAATTGTACAGCTTCAAAATAGATTTCTTTCTAATCTTTCATAAATATACATTACATTTAAATAAAGATATTGTGCTATTCATTATGGTAGCATACATGCACGCATAATATCAAAACAAGGTAAAAACAAATTTACTTTGAAAAATGATGCATTCGTCTTGGTGACAATTTATGACACAACATTTTTTTTTCTGAAGTTTCCAGCTTTCAGGGAAGCTTCTTGCAGCCTTTCTACCTATTTCGGCGAAAATGACATAAGCCAAAGTGATTGTGCTTATCGTTTTACGAGTGTTTATTATAAAGAGAAATGTTAAATAAATTCCTGACATCTTTATTCGTTGAACTGAATTTCTGACAAGTTACTTTGGGGAAAGGACTGAGAATAAAGATAACAGAACTCATAAACACACACTCACCTGTTTATGTCAACTAAAGGGCACCCCGCTGCTGTTGTTCGTGTAAATAGTCACTTAAGGATGTGTGGTCCTGAATGTGTGTAAATGCAAAAGGAATTTGCTTTGAGCTGTTACTTGGTCCTTTTCCTGTCCTATCTCCACTGTGTGCACTAGCAACAACACATGCTGGCAAACGACTGATAAGAATCCGTTTTCTTTGCTATTTGACGCAGGACCTGCATTTACCTGCCAGGCCCTCTTGTTTAATCCAGACTCATCGTCAGACCACCTTGCTTCCTGAAGCCCTGACAGAACCACATGCGTAGAGTTTTACAAAGCATGGGGATTAAAGCATTTTAAGGGACTTACCGATTTGGTGACCCTCGTCATACTCAGAACTGTGATGTGCTTTCTGAGGATCCAATTCATGCCTTCCTAAATAATGTATTAATTATGTTTTTGACTACAGAAATGAATGTGTTACACGCAGTGCACATTTTCTGTGTCCCTGAACTTGCTAAACTTTAACTGTGTTCATGTTCTGTATTTTTAAAAAAGTTGTCGAAAGCAACTTCCCCTAAATGGTTTGATACATAATCGATCAATGGAGCAACATTCGTACAAATTTCAGTTCTCATCAGTTTTGTCATGCTATTTTCATAGGTAGGCAGGAATCCCAGAATGAGCCCCACTTCACAGAACACACGCAAAGGCGTAACTGCTACCCTCAAGAGTTCAGCGAGTTCACAGCTGCTTGAATAATGCAATGTCTTCACTGGAAATTGGAGCAAAACTGAAATATGGTGCATATGTAAAGTATCCACATTGCTTCACTTTTTCCCCTTTTTGTTCTGCAGAAGCCTTATTCCAAATTGAAGCACATTAATCACTTTCCTCAAAATTCTGCATATACTTTCTGTACTGTATATATATATATATATATATATATATATATATATATATATATATATATATATATTTCTTTTTTAACTGTCAAGTCAAGATTTGGGGCAAATCCATCTGTGTATTAAAAAAAAAATCATCCAAAATCATAGGTATTATAGTGTAGATACATTGTGCAAACAAGCTTTATCTCCAGTGCCAATGTTAAGATGGAAGTTAAATTAAAGTAAGTTTAATTTAAAATCTGGTAATTGGAATCTAAGAGCTGCACATTCATGTCTAGAATGTGATGTTTGTTCTGCAATATCAACAAGACCCTCAATATTTCTCAGCTTCAGTTTGGACTCAGGTGCGACTCTGGATTACACACAGGGCACACTGTCACACTTAAGTAACAGTACGCATAACCCATGCCCTTTGGATCCTGACCAAGACAGAGAAGAGAAAAGGTGAAAGATCAGCTTCACACCCCTCTGAGACATGAGGGCTGCCCAGGAGACACCCTCAATGAGAACCAAGGGGAGGGGGATTCCAGCGGTCTTCACCTTTCAGAGGGGTAAGCAGGTGTGGTTTAGAGGAATAAAGAAAAAAAAATGTAAGTGCTTAGGAGAAGAGAGACTGTGAGATGTTAAGTGCCTGTGTGAAATATGGTCTTTGTGTGTATGCGTGTGTGTGTGTGTGTGTGTGTGTGTGTGTGTGTGTGTGTGTGTGTGTGTTGTTTTTTTGCAGATGCCAGGAAAAGACTAGTGAGGTGATTTTCAGAGAGATCAGAGGAGAAGCTGGAAAGTCCAGACTGACTCACGATACTGTCACCTGCAGAAATAAATAAAAGACAACAAAGAAAGATAGAAAGAAAGAATGAAGTCGGAGTATTTATTGGTAGTTTTCACTACTCTGTCGGCTGCTGCGGCTCAGAGCCGCTCAACATCAAGTACTTTTTTTTCTCCTTTCCTTTTCTTCTTTGCTAAGCAAAAAGTATAAAATGTTAGACGGCTTTGATGTCTGAGAGGCAGAGGGAAAAAAAAGGATCTTAAGATGAACACTTGCTTTGATCATGCGTCTGGGAGGTTTAAGTCTTTGTTGAAGTGATGAGTGAGTTAGAATAACTTCACTGACCCAATGTCATGTAAGTCCACACACATGGAAAACAGAGATTTTTGTCAATGAGTTACTTTTGGATACAGATTAGTTGATGCAGTTGGCCATAGCAACATCTGAAGGAGATAATAATCAAACAGCGCATTTACTTAGAAATAAATCAAGTTTAAGGTGAAGAAGTTTAAGACCCCTGAGCCTCACAACACATTCGGAAAGTAATCTACTAGTTGCTGGAAGATCATAACACATATAGAGACCTCCTTTGAGTTAAACATATTTTGAAAATGATTCATGTTATTTTTAAAACGGCCTCAACTTTCCCCCCCAAGAAACTTTGCATGGATATTTTAGCAGAGACCTGACTGAAGTGGGATTGCTTTTCTTTGATGTGATCATCTGCAGACAAGGCAGACACCATCTAATGTGAGCCAGACAATGCACCTACATCTTGTTCTCCTTCACTAGCCAGCACTTTGAATGAGGGGGCTGGACCTGCAGCCAAGCTCAAAAGAGCCCCTCTAAAGCATGGACATGTACATGTATTGCTCTCAGATTATAGGGAGGTCAGCATTTATTTGGAAAAGAAAATAAACTTTTGGGCTTAAATTGTTTTTAAAAACAAATGTTTGCATGGGTTATTTCGTCTGAGACGTCCCTTTTTGGTTTATGCAAAGTGAACAATGTCTACCCTACAAGACAAGACAAAAAAAAAAAAGCTCACGTTGCTTTGCAAACGACCTTCTGCTGCAGTCACAGCTGCAGCAAGTCTTTTTACATGCATCTATGCCATCTATGTATCTATGCAGCATCTATGCATCTATGCATAGATGCATAGATGCATCTATGCATCTATGCATCTAGACAGTGAAATTTACTACCGTTCCTCTTTTCAGAATAGTCCAAACTCAATCAATTTGGATGGAGAGCATTTGCTATTAGCATAGTGGTTCAAGTCTTTACACTGATTGTCAATTATATTTAGGTCTGAATCCAACACAGATGTGAGTTAATGTGCCTTACAGTGAACCATTGTCTAAAATGTTACCTTCCCAAATAGTTAAACATAATGTGTGCAGACATAATGTGTGCAAGGTGTTAGTTTTTCACCCCACATATCTATTCTGAGAGAGATAAAAAAAATCATCTGTAAAGCATTTGAATTGTCTTGTACATGAAATGTGCTGTGCAAATAAATTTGCCTTGTCTCACCTTCCCTTACATAATCTTTATGACTCGAGGGAAAACTTCAATGTGGCTTCCTAAAGCAATGGCTTTCTTCTTTTCAGTAGTTCACATATTTGTTTAGTCCACAGTTAATGTTGTCCTGTCAACAGATTCTCTCATTATATTATATTGTTTTATAACCTAACTCTGTTAGCTTTTCTTGGTTTACATGACTCTCATCGAGTCCCTTCATGTTCTATAACAAACCATTGATGTCTTAACAGAACATCTGAATTTATACTGAAATTAAATTAAATACAAGTGGACTCTATTTACCAATAAGGAGTCTTTTGGACTTTATGTAATGGTATCTGGGTAGAAAGATAAATAGGAAAACAATGTATCATTTTCATAGCAAATCACAAATCTAAGTTAATCAGTCACATAATATCTTAATAAAACACACACCTTGGCAGTTGTAAACTGAAAAAAAAAAGAAAAACATGCAAAAGTTGAAGAGGAATGAATGCTTTTGGAAGGTACTGTGCATGTACTATATGAATACTCTAAGTTAGCACTTTGAAAGTTGCAAAGTTGCAAATTGCAAGTAGCAGCAACATTTCTGCAGGGCAGTGTCTCAATTATGGAGAAGACATGCCTCATCATGTCCAATGGTCTCTCAGCTTCCTGTGTGCATTATTTGGTTTCACTGCTGCGCCACACAGACACAGACATACAACTCTGACATGAATCTAATTCCACCTCCCTCATGCATCAGTGGACAAATTTACCTAATTTTTGTTGCTCCGTAGACCACAAACAACCAACTGTCTACATGATGTTTTTGTTATGCAAAAAATACCCTTGGGACAAAATCTCAGGATGAAACATGACTTCATATACAGTAGCTCACACGTCCCTTTGCATATAAACATTAAAGGAAGGTAATGCCCAAAAAAGTGCTTTAAGGAATATTGATATGCTTTGAGAAACCTCCATGGCTGGTCAATAAGATTAATCACAAATCATCACATACTTTGAAAGTAGTGGAGGTCAGAAGCAATTGCACATTTTTAATCAGAGACAGTTAAACAATATTAGAAGTTCAATATTATTGAACTATTTATTGGAACAGGTGTAGTCATTTTATTCCTAGATGTAATTTAGATATGAACTAGCCAGAAAGAAAATAATGTCAGTGGCACAGGTACAAAGACAGTCATGACTCATCTAGCCAAAACAAATTCATAGGGATTCTGTAAAAGGAAGCTTGTTTGAAGAGTCCGCCAGACAACAGCCTGTAAACTGGGCTGAGGGGTAAAAACAGGACATGGAAACTTGAGTCCAAGTACTGAACCAGCTGCAGACCACGAGTTCTGCAAAACAGAAGGACAAAATTGCACAAGCAATTCAGTTGAATGCTTTAAGTCAATAGCACTGACTAACAAACTTGTTCTTTTCAACACACCTCCTTAGAAATGTCTAGGTTAGACACAAAAGGTTCCTGTAAGACCGCCTCCACAGAATCAGAACTGTGCTCATTCCTGTAAACTAATGCAAAGTCACTGCCTAGCAGCTCTCCAAAGAGAATACGGTTACTTTCTCAGTAGCACTTAGTGTCTCTTCCTTTCCAAGTATTCAAATTCTCACTGTTCCAGGGAAGAAAACAAGAGAAACAACATGTTCCTGAGTGTCTCATAAAAATTCTGGAAATCCAATTGGTCACATGTTTTTGTTTACCTTCTGCTGATGGGGGTCAAGCAAACTCGCTTTACGGTGAGAAAAAAAAATCTATATATATATATATATTTACTTTCAGCACCTTCTGCAGTCTAGACACATGAAAGATATCGTTTGCGCACAGAAAATCCTCATTTTATAATGCCTACGATGCTGGAACAAAAACTGGATGTTTTTTTTTTTTTTTATCTTCATTGGACACCAAATAAGAACAAAGTAAAACAATAACACATCTGTGGACAATTTTATTCTCACAGAGGTTTTCCTTATCCAAATAACACAGGAAATTTGAAGAATTGTGATTTCTGAGGAGGAGGTTTCTATTAAAGTAATAAATATCACAAAAGAAATGCCTGCTATCCTTGCATAACCAAAGGTTAATGAAAGTTAAAGATAGAAGAATGCAAAGCTTTAAAAAAAAAAAGCTTGGTTCAAACTTTTTTAGATGTTATTGTAGATCACAGCAAAAAAAAAAAAAAATCTGAATAAATGAGACGCAGTAGCCGTTGGAACAGTTCTGTTCTTCTGACAGTAGAGGGATAGAAGCCCTCAGAGGACACCTCTGAATCATAGCTGTAAGAACATCTCAACACAGAGGCTGGCACCCCTGAGAGGTGAAAGAGCAGAAGATTAGAAATGAGCCAGGTCCAGACGCTTCGTTTAGTGAATAATGCCAGCCTATGATGCTCATCATACTTGGACATCAAAACAAGACATGAAACACTCAAGTTCAAACACTTGAGTTCAGCTATTTATTTTCTCTGTTTCCTAAACTCCTTCACTGAACTCTTTGTACAACAGGGGAACCCGTAGGACTGAACTTTGGCACCTTTGCTGCGTGATATCCCTAAATGACCTATTGTGTCAAAAGTTGGAGTTAACATTTCATAAATAGATCATGCAGTGCCTTGCAAAACCACTCGACCCTTTTCAGATTTTGTGGTGATACAGTCAAAGCCTTTGTTGTATTTCATTGGGATTTCAGTGCATAATTGTGAAGTGGGTAGGAAAGAATGTACGATTTTCAAAGATTTTCACAAATAAAGTTGCATAAAATATGCCTTGCTTTACTCTACTGATACTACTAATTATAGTCTTCTGCCACAGTCATCTAATCTAACCATACTTCTTTATCTGTATGGTTAGATAAACCATACAGATAATGCCATACAACTGTACCATACATCATCAAGCTTTGGGGAGTGTTTCTAAAAACACTCCCCAAAGCTTGATGCTTCCACCATTTATCCAGTGGGGATGTTAATTATAATGAAGCAATAAAAGAACAGTGTCACAAAATCCTAATAAAATAGAAGTTTTTAGGTATAGAAAGACAAACATGTAACCTTTGCCCCGAACATACTATGTGCTTTAAATAGATGGATGGACATGATTGCAAATACAAAGTTTTAGATATGAAGAAGCGCTTTTCCTCCTACAGGCCATTCCCCAGCATCATTAGGCGTTCGGGCCAAAGCAGCTGCCCTGCACACATAAAATCTTCAATTCCTCTCTGGACAGGTAGCGCCACATGTGTGGAATTAAAAGCCTCTCGCAGGGCCCTGGATCGGGTTACCAGCTGCACGCGACAGCTGCCTGGAAAAAGGATCTGGTTTCTGCTGGTTTTTGTACAGCTGGTGATAGATGTGCAGCAAAACTCAGGAATAGTTAGCCACCCACCCAACAACCCACATGCACACACACACACACACACACACACACACACACACACACACACACACACACACACGCACGCACATGCATACAGTCCATAGAATGAGTAAAGGGCAGTTTGACTGTCAGGAACAGGAGGGACATTATCTTAGTCCTCTGAACTTCTTTGAACTCAAAAACAAACTCTTTACAGATTCTCATGACATCCAGAAACATTCAATTGTGATCACATTGATTTTATATTTTGTTCTTCCTTTGGTTTTTGACTTGATATTCATCCTTAGCCTTTTCATTTTTTGTTAACTTATTAGTTGAATCATTCCTAACCATCTTCCACTTTCGGTTTTCCACATCGCTGTATCACATTCTGTAAATCAGGCTCTCCAGTTTAATGCTCCTCAACTTATAAGCTGTTTTCTTCTACAGACACATTATGGGCGTTTTACTTACATCCATTTTCTCTGGAAATTTAAGTTTATTTAGTTCTCACACACTAAAGAATTAGTGTCCTTGAACATGAAAATGCGGGAGTGAAAATCAGCCGTCCTAACAACATATACTGTGCTGAAGTCATTCTCATCTGATATGATTACAATACACAAGAACAACCTAATCTTCTCTCTTCCACAGAACGGACTGTTTGTAGAGACTTTAAGTGCCTGCCTCTCCTTTAACAGCGAGACCGATGCATGGAGAATGGGGCATTGTTAAAGAGCTCTGTGCTGGTGACGAGATAATAGCTGATTCATTTAGGGAGATGACGAGCTCTGAGGGTTTATGTAAAGAGGCCTCAGATCTATGATCCATACAGATAGAGAGCATTTCTGTTGCTATTTGTTGAGGGAGATTGCAGACATTGCAAAAAGAAAACAATGACATTTGTTTTCTTGTTTTCCTCTGTTCAGTATGATACTGTTCACTTTGAGATGAACAAATGCTTCCCTTCGAGGCAGAGATGAAGATAGCGATGAAGCATTCATCACTCTCACGTAGGCTTATATATGTAATGATTTTGAATGTATGAAGATCAAGATCATCTGCAAGGAATAGCCTCTTAAATCATGAATCAGAGGAGAAGCTGCAAGTTTGACTGCAGCTTCCAGAAATGTCTTGTCTGACATCAGGATGTTCACAAAGGATGTACTGTTCACAAAATGCTTTTCTACCATCTCCAAGTACTTAAACTACACTTTGTAACTTAAGACAAACATTGTCCACTTTACTCATGGACAGTAAATAGACAACAACTGCAAGGGATTATTCTCTTATATCACTTTACGGACAAACTGCAACTATTGACTTACACTCCCTGCCAAATTGTCACTCATCTTGGGCAATAATGTTATAATAATTCTGGAGAGTTAACAGTTTGATCTCCCGATCACACAGTTTTTTGTACCCAGCACAGAGTTTCTTTAACAATGCTGGCTGGATTTTTGACAAATGTTCTTCATAAAATTGGTACAGTTCATTTACATCGGTTGGCTTCCTGCCATAGACTTCATGTTTAAACTGCTCTATCTATTTTAAAAGCAGTTCCGATGTGTTTTTCAGATTATTGTCCTGTTGGAATCACCCAGTGGATGTCTAAGGTTCAACCATGCAGATGATGGCATTAGGTAATAATTTGGAGGCAATTTTTCTTCTTCAATATTACATCCATTTTGTGCATTGCACTCTGGCACTAGCAGCAAAAATACCTTATAAATGATTCTACCAGGAAGATACTTGGAATTTGATGTTGTGTTCATAGAAATAATTAATAATGGCTTTATTTCAATGTGCATTCACAATGTGGCAGTTATGTTGCATTCAGACCAAATGTGATGGTTATCACAGACATTAAGAATCTATTAAACAAAGACATAAACAGATTGCAAAGTACAGTTTACTGTTTTGTTGACTTTGGAGATAGTTCACGACTTTTCTTGAATTGGTTTGTTTACACTACAGATCAAACAAGTAGAAATCTATATTACATCACTTTCTTTTATGTTCAGTGCAACAGAGGTACTGAAGGATACGTTACATTTGAGACAGGAAAGCGAGAAACATGACTGTTTCAGATGTTAACCAAAGCTTTTTATTTTTCATCAGAGATAAATATACCAACAGGGTTTTTTTTTTTTTTTTTGCACAAGTGAATTGACAATTTGTTCCAAAATCCGTGTGCTTCATGTAAGCTGCATTACATTTCATAAACATCTCAGACACAGAATGCATCTATTCACAATATGCAATTGACTAGCAGCTAACCCTTTAAAAACACGCAAGAGCGTTGTAACTATTATACAAGACAGATTTGCCTCTGCTTGTGTGTGCAGCAGAGCACAGCGCCTTGTTTTCCAGTTGTCTGACCATGCAGATTTGTTCACCTAAACAGCAGCTGAAAGCTATTAACTAACTGTTTGATAAAGCGCTTGTTACGAAGGTCTGATGACAGTTTTACTGTAGAGCACATGTTTTCCTGTAACCTGCTCACAGTGAACTGTCCGATCGTATGTTGTGTAACTTTGTAGCAGCACAGGGACATATCATGCTCCCATAAAAAGACACTAGGAAAAAATCTGAACCATCACATGGCATCTGCAACGGGCAGCACTGCTCCATTGTTACACGTAACATCTTCCCCAGTGTGCAGCTTTTCATATCGAATGGTTGAAACAGTGGGGGGTGCGGTAGAGTGACTGCCGTAGAGTCCATGAAGTCACATGTGTTCTTTGTCCTTAGTACTACCTCATATTTAGCTTGGCTCACCATGACTCTCACTGCTTTGTTGTGGGAAAAAGAAACAGCAAAATATTCATAATGTGAATAATTAAACTGTATATAGAGTTTAGTCCCTTTTTCATCCTTTATAGACTCTCCTATCTGCAGCATGTGCAAATAAATCCCCTGCTGATGATTATCTGCATCAGCTGCTCATGTGGTGAGCTGCTTCTTTTTTTTTTTTTTACCTTGCAATGCCCAAAGTTTGACCCTGTTATATACTCCCTACATAAGCTTGTTTCAACACGTTTTCACTGAACTTTTTCTTGTTTTTAACATTAACACCTGCTCCTCTCCCAAACTGGATTTGTTTTTAAATAATGCTTAAGCAATGTACCATTTACATTATGCATCATTAAAAAAGTCCTGACCCCTAATAAAGTAATATTATGCTCTGGATAGTTATGTCTGAACATCACTGCCATTGTGTTTGTCATTTTCATTAAAAAAAGTCTCTGAATATTTAATCTACTGTGAGATTCCTATTTTTTTTATTATGTACTGCTTGTGGTCTATTATAGGACTCATTTACCTTAACCATCTTTGAAAAATTGTTACTATGACAGAGAATATTGATAAATTTGAGCTATTTTAAGGGGAACAGACTTTCATCAAGTTAAGGTGTCCATGTGATCATTTTGGCAACCTTTGTTTTTTAGCTGAGTTCAGGCTTGTGGCTCAAGATCAAGCAAGAGACACCAAACTTGACAATCAATGTTTAACTGACTAGTGACTGAAAAGCTTCCAGCTTAAATGTCTAATGTGAGATTTTATGTATCAATTTGCCCAGAAAGGGGGAAGATATGCTGACTGACTGTGGTAGCTCAGAAACCTACGGTAATTAAACCGGCACCCTGTCCAGGCTTTTAAATGTGAAAGGTTGAAAATCTCATTTATCTATAAATAACCAGTTTATTCAGGTTCAATTGCAGTGTAGTACATATAAAAAAATACATTTTAATTACAGTGAAGAGCAAACATTATCACCCCTAATGCTAATTAATCTCCTTGTATTTCTGAGACACTTTTTTTTAACAGAGGTGATTCCATGTAGAGGCTAAAATATGTTCCTGTGGGCCAAAGGCTAAAAGCTTTCTCCTATTTGGGATGAAGAGCATGCTGACTTTGTTTTGGTTGTTCGTTTTCACTTATGCCCAGGGCTTCTGCACCTGCCTGCAAGCAAAATTTGGGGCAAAGCAATCTGTCTCAAAATAAACAGTTTGGCAAATCCAGGCCACTGGTAGAGATAAGAAAAAAATAAATAAAGATGGAGAAACAGTCAGGTTTCAGAATCAAAATAAGTAGTCTAAACTTGCATCAAACATATACTGGGAAAATGACGTTTAAATATGAACATATGGATGCGACACATTTTAACTTTTGAATTGTTTTTAGTGTGATTGAGCCACTAATAAATCTGTACCATGCATGGAGGAAGGTCCATGTACATTCAGCCATTCCGTGGATCACAATTTATTCAAAAATATTTAGGTAGTTGCGACACGTGAAATTCCGATCACACGCTTCCCTTGTTTTGTCTATTTGTGAATGCTTGTGCTATATTTATATTTCCTCTATCAGAGGAAACAAAAATGTTTAATAAAAGAAAAGCTTCCCTTTGGGGACTTTCCTATTTGAGACACATGGTTTATGTCTCTTTTCAGAATATCAGGGCAGATTGGTTTGGAAGTTTACAGGCACACAAAGGATAAATGAAATTATAATACAATAATTGTGAAAAACCCTTTAATGTGCATTATTGAATAAAACCTAATCAAACTTAATTTAATTGAGCCAAAATGCATTTGTACAGAGCATTACTTATTTTTATAAAATAGTTCAAACCAACTTTACTGTCACTTGGCTAGAATGTTATTCTACACCGCCACTGATAATCAGATGTTGTGATTGGCTCTTTAGACGTATTCCCTTTTAGAGACATGTTGCTGGTCTGGCGCCATTTCGCCAGGTCTTTTAGATCCCACTCTGCATTAGCCTAATGCAGTCGTATCATCAGAAAATGTTGTGATTAGATATGAATGAGCAGAGCAAACAACAGCAGGCTGAGCACACAATCCTGGTGCTGACTCTAGTCAGCATGATTGTACCTGAAGTTCTGCTGTTAATGTTTTCTGATTGTTGTCTCTGTGCCACATAGTTCAAAATCAAACTGTTTTTATTTTTTTTATCTTTTTATTTTATGGAAAACAGTGATTATGTAGACAGAGAAAATTATAGCAATAAGCAACAATTTTATAATTCTCTGCAAAAGCATGTTCCTTAAGTTAATCTCTATTATGTGAAGCATATGTGTAAGATATTGGTCACTAATCTCCACAGTTTCTCATTAGATCTCCATTCTTATGAAAAATTGTGTATCAAAGAACTTAGTAAAACACTAGGCCCAGCTGTCCCGCTGTTTATACCTCTGTAAAGCTCTTAGTTTGGGCCACAAGTGGCTTGTTGCTGCCTCACCTTGCTGTCATACTGTTAAACCGCAGAAAGAAAACCACCCGAGAGCTCAGCTTCTACTGAAATTCATCAGCACCTGAATGACATGACTCATACAACAATAAATCTGCTAGTCTCACATGAGGGATATTCTATGGCTACACCAGGACTACCCTGTCAACACGTTTGTGTTTTGAGTCACAAAACTATGTTATTTGCTTTGCAACTCCATGTATTTGTGAGCAATGCCTTTTTCGCAACTTCTTCAAAAAGCCTTTTGCTGAATGTGAGCAGACAGAAGATTATGAAAGAGGAGGGGGAGTGAAATGAAGAGGATTGTCAGGACTGTGAAAAGCAACAAGAACAAACAACATCTTTGAAGGGGGGTTTTGGTTCTCTCTTGATTGTAGGGGAGTGATGACTTTGGCCTTATGCAAACTTGAACCTATAAAACTGGCTCACTCCTTTCTCTGGACCCCATCCATACAGCCTTGCGATCATGCCGGTTTTGGGTCCAGAGTATGTGCTCTCTGACGCAGAATGGGCCATGAACAAGCAGCTGAAGCCAGGCAAAGTTTATCCAGTTCCACTGCTAATCAAGACCTTCACCAGCTGATTATCCTTAGGGGAACAACCCACCCCTCTGTGAGGCCTGCGCAGGGACACTGTAGCTGGCAATGCAATGAAAATACGTGCATCCATGAACTGCTACACACAGAGGGACATACGCACATACAGTAGGTGGTTTGCCTTTGGCCTCTAGTGGGGGAGTTCTTTCCACAGATGTGTTTGATGTTCTCTGTTGCCTTTTGTTGCATCAGCACAAGTATGCCTTTGTATGCTTGGTGCAAAAAGCTGCATAGTACCAGCAAGGCCTGGACTCCAGGATCAGCAGCATGTCTCTCACATAGACAGACCAATGTAGGGCAGTGAGATCTGGGTCACTTGTGGAGATTACAGTAGGTGAGCTCAGGATCAGGACACTGATTTTGCTACTTAATATTCAAAGCAATCTGTCTAGGAAAATGTACAGCCATAGAGCTTTTTATAAGAATGTACTTGTGCTTGTCTTTGATTTTTGTTTGCACATACTTGAAGATGTGCTTTGTACACACACATTATTACAAGTAATTTTTATAAAAATAGGATTTTATATTATGGTTTTATTGCTTTTTGCTTCTGATTAGATTGTTTTGTAAATTGCACATAAGAAACAAACAAAAAAATAATCAAGTTAGTGTCACAGAATCCTCATGTATCAAATTAATAATCTTAAATCAATTGACCGGTTTGCCTCACCGGTTTTGACAAAAATTGTTTTTAGATCAAAACCAACCATGAATCAAAAGTTATGAAAATACTTTCTGCTGCCAAGGTCATCATCATTGTAGAACGGGCTGAGGCCAGACAAAATAAACTTTTGTGAAGAAAAATAGTTTTGTACAAACAAAGGCAAGCACCCACGTTTTGCATAAAGATAATTGAAGGAAAAAGTTAAACTGAGCAATGATTGTTACTGAGATTGCACGGACATCAGGACGTTTGCAGCTACCAACAAGTACCAACAGGTGGAAAAAAAGTGTATATATAAAGGTGGGAGTGGCAGATGTGGGGGAAGTTTCATGACGCAGTGCTGTGTGACCCAGCTGGTCTTAAAGAAATTCTGACATACAGTCAGACGCTTAGGTAAGGAAGAGTTTAGACATTGGTGAATATAGCTTAAGAGCATCCCCTGTAGCTTTTAGCACAGAGTTATCCAGTCAAATCCTTCCCAGCATTTAGGTGACTGTGGGACACAAATATGCTAAAAGATATTAATGATGACTGTTCAGATTTTTATTCTTTTTTTCAGAATTGTGGGAACATCATTTCCGTTTGTTTCACTGTTTTGTCATGAAGCTACAGAAATTTATGATAGATGGACAACAGCTGGCTCACCATCAAATGCTGTGTTCAAACACAGTGTAAACATCCCACGCTGTTATTATTGTATGTATTTAAAACACAAATGGATTTTGTCGTAATCCTCTGACTCTGCTCCGCACAGTCCGACAATCCTTTAATTAATTCAGCCCCCAGAAGGACACAGCATAACCGCAGCATGAGGTCGTCAACATCTTACAAACCGCATCAAAAGCCACATGTTATAATATGGCACATTGTCAAAAAAAAAAAAGAACAGAACAGAGTGATGCCTCCAGATATACATGTTTACACATTGACACATATGCAATCTCACGGGATCAGCACTGGCTGAAATCCCCAAAGGATGTTTTTCAAAGCGAGAACCGGTAGATGACCAGCCCCTGAGGATTTACATATGGGTGTTTGTTTCAATCTGTGAAAGGCAATCTATCAAAGAAAGAGATGGGTTTGTGTGTGTGGAGAAATTAGTCGTTGCACAATTACCACAGATAAAATCCGGTAGATTTTCAGTGGTGTGAGAGGATGTGTGAAGATATTTTAGACTTAATTTTAACCCTGAGAAAGGAGATTTTCCTTTTTCTAAATTTTTTTCTATTCTAAATATTTTTCTACTTTTATTAAATTTTTTTCCATAGCTGGAGTGATTCTTTGATTCTTTCATGCATGTTTGTGGCACCCCTGCATCTCCCATGGCAAACATTCAGGGGTGCCTAAAGCCCTGCTCCTGCAAAGCACCACCTATTTCCACAAAGCTCCTCCTCCGAGCTGCGTCCTTCTCAGCTACCGGCTCACAGAGCACCACCTTCCCCACCCTGTTCCACCAGACTAGTGGCAGCAGCAATTGGCAAACACCTGGTGAATGGTTATAAATGACATAACAAGAAGCATAAGAAGCATTTTTATAGTGATGTGCTGAAGGTGGAGTGTTGAAAGGAGCAGGAGCCTCTTGAAGAGACAGACATCTAAATGCAAAATGGAATTTATTTGAGCTATGTTTGATGCAGCATTTTTGCAACAACTGAAGGTAGCATAGTTAAAATGGCACTCTATGCCTGGAGCCCGCACTTCAACTTTTTTTTTTTTTTAACAGTTCACCTTCACCTTCTTATCTAATGTGTCATTTGAGTTGTTTGATTTTCTGCAGCAGGTTTTCTTGACATTGCCCACTTGTGTCTGCAGCTGTTGCATTGAACTGTCGGAACCCACCCAAAGAAGAGGAGCCCTCATGGGGATTCATTTACTTCGTTCCCTCTCTGGCCATGTGTGCACAGTAAAATGAATGGAATCAGTGGCATGCATCCCAAACCCAAAAGCCTGACGTCTGCACTGCAGAGTCTAGCGTAACATACCAGGAAAAATTCCTCCATAATCAAAGAGCTGGTTGGGTGTATAACTGCAAAAACACATGCAAGACATAACACACGATAAAGTCTTCAGGGATTTTAAACACAACATTAAAACAAATTTATGTACAGAGAGCAGCAATTCAGTGTAGAACAGACTCAGTGTGTGTTTGCTCCATCCCCAGCCTCCCACTCAAAGTAATGAGCTGCATAACAGCTTGTTGTGCATTACAGATGACCAACCTCCAACTTATCTTCAGACCATCGTGATCAGAGAAGACTGACCAAGCAACTGAACCCCCAACTGAGCCATCTGATTAGTATCTCATTGTTAGTTTCAACAGTTGCTCAATAAGGCTATAGTAACGCCGTGATTTTTAGAGTTTCATCACAAGTGTAATTAAAGAAGGATTTCTTCTTTCTCAATTAGTTTTATTGGGAGTTTGATGTGTCTTTATCAGCAGAGTAGTGTTATGATCTACTTTAATTCTTTTGAGATTGTTAGAGCTCCAATGTTAAACAGAATATTAGCTGATCAAGTAATTAGTTCATCTTTGTCTTTATTGTGTTAGAGCCCTTGCACCATGAATGACAAGTCTTATTATTTTATCTTCTCCTCTTAATGGATTTAATAGGGACAGTAGCTCATGGAGTCAAGGTTTTAAGTCCCTTGATTTTTACTTTTTAACAAAAAATATGTTATCCAAAAAATAAAAAATAAAATACATAAACCCCAACCCAGGTGAGGTGATTTGATTTCTGAGAAAAACAACATACTGAAAACAATTATATCACATCATTTGAATTACAGGAATATTAATGGACACAATGTTATGATCTATGCTTTGGGTTTTATTTGTGTTTCTGTTTTTGATCATTTCTTTTCTGCTTTACTATCTTAGATCTTGCTGTATTGGTAAGTTGGTACGTTTATTGGTACGTTACATTATATTAGTTTCTTATTTGTTAGTTCTGAGTGCTTTTTGGATTTTGTTCACCTTGACTAATGTTTCCTTCTTTGAGTCCCAGTCCAGCTCAGGTTTTCATTTATCTTCCCTCGGCCTGCTAACCTGCTCACCTTCATAGCTGTAATCCATAATCTGATTCTCTTCTGTCTGCAGTCATCCTCAGCTGATGATGATACCGACGTCATTGCCTAGATTTGCAGACATTTTCAGCAATTGCTTAAACGAAAAGCATCACATTCATTTCAAACTACAGTCTGGTTTAGGTCCGACCTCAAAACAAGAATGCATAGCACATACCTCCTCTCTCATTTGTAGTATAATTCAGTGAATGCATAGAATTTGTGGTAACTAAAACATTTTGGGTTCAGTTTATTTGTGGGGATATTTTGTACAAATTATTTTGTGTCTCTAAGCGCCTCTCTAGAAAAGGGAGATTAAAACCGTCTACCTCAAAATGCTGCTCTGTCCTGACAAAGAATAGGTCAGCAGGTGACCTTAAGCTGAGTTCAATCTCGGACAAAACCTTTGTTGTGACAGATTCAAAAAATAAGAAAAATTAGTGGTGAACTCTCTGTTTGCGACAGACTCGATGACCACCGATTTAGTTTTCCCTTCTACCAAATATGATCTACAACTGATAGCCATTTTTAAAAATCTTTTCTGGCAAAGTCGTGAAGTGTGACTTCTAGTGCCAGTACTTCCCTCTTCTCCTAATCATTCCTTCTCTTTTTTCACTGAGTCAGACTCTAACTTTAAAATGTTGACATAAGTAAATTGCTGTCCAATCGTTGTTGGACTGCTATCTCTATCGGCTTTTTCTGCAGCAGTAAGAAGTACTGCTGCTCCATCGCACAGTGAGGCAGCAGTATATTTTGAGATTATATAAAGTCAAGCTTGTAGTCTAGGACATGTCCAAGTCCTATTCATGCTTTGAAATTGTTCATTCTGTACCAAATGCTAATAATATTTCAAAGAAAAAACAAAAACAAACATTAGATACACTACTACTCTATGCAATAGAAACTAAAGTACACCATATTTATTCAATAGCACCGCTAAGTCTTTCCCAGACGGAAGAAGCACAGACTGATAAGACATTTGCTCAGTGGAGGAGTTGGACACAGAAACTTATCTGTATTGACGAGGTGGGAGCTGTCTTTGTCACCCCACTCCAGGGGTTTTCAAAGTTTGTATTATCTCTAACCTTCAATTTAGTTAACACCCACTTCCTGTATTTACTGGGTGGCGGTCACTTGGTCATTGTTGGAAAAGTGTCAGCATGAGACAGACTGATTAGAAAAGCTTGGTGACGGTACTGATTAGAACAAAGTACAAAAGCCTGAAAAAGAAGAAGAAAAAAAACAAACTAATAAAAAAAAATATTATTGCAATCCAAATTCAATATGTTTATTTTCTGGTGTTTGTTCAACTAATGCTAGATTTTGAAAGCTGACTTTATTTCTGATATATTTGGTACGTTTACCCCTTTGCTCATTATTATGTAAAACCAAAGATCTGATTGTTTGTTTTCCAAGTCTTGAGCAAAGACACATTTCATCAAAATTTCCAGATGACATCAGGGAACCCACTGAACCGCACCCTGCCAAGCACGTGATGAATGCTGGGGCAAACAAAACTGAAAAAAAAAAAAAAAAACTGCTCCAGCAGGTGGTTATCTCTCACATTTTGACCCATGACCCCACTGTTCAGTTGGGTTTGGTCACAACGCCTGCCATTAGTCAAAGTAGGAGCAAGAAGTGGTGCAATTAGGCCCCTCTTATCAGCTCAAACAGTGGGGACCCCTGCCTTAATGTCGGTTAGGTTTGAGGTGATGGGTGACTCCAGGGTGGTTTTGTGTTTGCACCTGATGTTTGCATGCAAATGTAGAGACAGTTTTGTCCTTTATTTCTACACTTTTAAATCTCTAATACCACTGGCAGAATTTCTCTTTAAAAAAAAAAACAAAAAAAAAAAACATCGTTTTTGCTGTTACTGCAACATGTTGATCACAAAGTTTAAAGTAACAACAAAGAAAACCAGATTTATGGGTTTTAAAAGTGTCTGTCTATATGTGCTTCCATGCTGTATGTATGTATGGAATGAGTTTATGGGGACAGCTGCATCACATTGGAACCCCTCCTGCATTTCCTCCGATTACTCCTTTGCAGCCACAGATGTGTTTAGATTTTTGCAGCTGGCCTCTTCACCTGTTAGGTGAGAATTAATCAGATATCAGGTGTCACTTAATATCACTACCTGATTAGTTTGTTTGTTTTTTTCTTATAAAGTTTGACTTTTTGAGTGAAGCCACAACAAGCTTCATGGCTCTGACACACAAAGGTGATAAGACAGAGTGACCTAATTTAATCCATGTGCTCAACATGCTACTTTAAGGAATATGTAACTCCTCTACACTTTTAATGAAGAAATAGACTTCCAATCTAATAATATTTTTCCACACATACCAATAGTTGACTTTGAAATTAATCATACAACACTTGTAAGCATTTCATTAAACTCAATTTTTGCTGTTTCTGACTGTATTATGTACCAATAATCCTTTATCGTCTTTTGTTTGCGTTGTTTATGCTTTTTGAAGATTGACTCAGATTTTGCTTTGCCACCGTCATTGACTTGCAGGTGTGGAGTTACTCGTAATGACAGTCTTTGTTCTTCAGAATGGCCTCAGTCTTTTCTCTCCCTCTTTTTTTCCACCTCACGTTAGCTGAGCACACCGCCCTGGGCCGTGTGACTCAGGCATATGCACTACATGGGAGGCACCAAAATAAAACATGAAACAAGAGAGAATGGATGTACAAGGTGTAGGTGTTCCTGGATCTTGCAAAGCATGAAAAAAGATGAAAAGGGGATCTGTTATTCAGAGATGTGGGAGAAGAAAATAAAGAACCCTTGATGTGGTTTAGGTGGATTAGTACTGATCACAATGCACTCTGTGAACTCTCACCGCTCCAGTCATGAATATCATAATCTGTAGGATAGGGACATTTTTATATTACATTTTAATATTACATTTGTACAATGCAATATCTCGCAAACATTTTCACACCCCTTGAAATACGTTATTCATTTTATTTTATTATTAATTAAAAACAGGAAAAGTTAGGTGTGCATTGTATTCACCTCACTTTACATTGATATGCCAAAATAAAAGCCAGTGAAACTCAATAGCCTAAGTAGGCAGCCGTAATATTATTATTTTTTTCTAATTTCAGGTCAATTTCAGGTCAGGTATTTTGGAAAACCCTTTTTATCATCACCAAGAAACATACCTAAAAACATCAGATAACATCTAACCCCAAAACAAAGATCCCATATCACTCCACCAACTTGCAAACACGGTTAAAAACTGTGCATTAAGAGGCCACATGATTGTTTTGACAGTAGAAAAAAGGCCAGTGCTGGGAACATCTGGACTCTGCTAATCACTCCATTAGGCCATTGCTACTAAAATCCTGTTGGACACAGACTAACCCTGAAATCCTGTGTGTTTATCAGATCGTACGTGTGTTTTGTTGTGAGCATGGCCCTATCTGATCTGAGCACCCATATGCTGACTTTTTTGAACTCATTAATCAAGGATTTGAATAGATGAGAATAGAAAGAAATAACAACAAGCTGGATCAAATAGGATTAATCCACAGATGCTATTAAAAAGACGAATTCTGGGCTTATTTAAAGGCATATTTTATTTTTATGAGTTTCCAAAAGATTCTTCCTTTTACAAGTATGGAATTACAAGCCATATTTCATCTCAGTGCCCCCAATACTTCCACTATTGGTCCTATGAGGGTTAACTTTATTCATACTGCACTATAAAACAAATGTGTTGCACCGAAGTCTGGCTTCGTAGGAGTCATCATTATCTAGTTCTTATCGGCATCATCTGGTGAAGTGAGTGTAAAACGATAAATGGGCCACGCATATGAAACTGTGTAAGAGCTCAAGAACTCTTAAGAGTTTCTGAGCTGCAGCATTTTGCCTACTAGTTAGGAAAAAATGAAATGGTGACAAAGAGACAAATGACAAAGGATACAAATGATTTGTAAGCACTTGGAAAATAAACAACTAACCAGCCATACCTAATAACTAATGTTGACGTCTCTCTTTTAGCTTCCTAAGCTCAGTGACTGAGCTGCATTCAGTCATTTCTACTTCAAATTTACATTAATTGCACTGATAAAACTCAAACTGCACTTTTCCAGAGAGACCAGGGATTCATGAAAACACTATTTGAGGTTTCTGAAACCTGAGTTCTGTATGAAACAAACAAACAAAAAAAAAACTATGTAGAATTGAAAACAGAATTGTCTATGCCTTGTTGTAGTGTTAGGGCAACTTTAAAATTAGACAAGTATGAAAATCTCAATGTATCACAGAGTCTATAAAACAGTCTGTGATTTGTGAAACATTTATTTCTGATGCCAAAAAAATGACAATTATTTGATTCTATGACTTTATCAAAGGTCAGTGTCTGCTACCCTCCAGTTAATGTGCTACATTTGTAAATTCTAATAAAACGTGCTGAACTTGTGTAGATAAAAAAAAAAAAAATTGAAACATCTGATGCAACATGGGCTTCTTTAAAGGTTTTCTATGTTGTACAGAAATAATTTAAAATACTATATTTCATAACTTTTAAATGAAGGGCCAAGGAACACTTGGAAAAAAGAAACATAAAACAAATCTCAAGCAAAAGAGGTTTGAAACTTTATGAACTGAAGAAGAAGCCTACATTTACATAAAAAATACAGACTTAAATCCTATGAGATGGAACATATAGCACAATAAGGAAACGTGCTGTATAAAACTGTAATTAACTGCAACAGGATACACAGTAAAAAGTCACACACACAAATCCTTTAACTTGGAACAGCTAGAAATCCCCCAAGAAAAACCCCCCTGAAAAGCAGAGCCCATGGCATTTCTTACTTTCACTTCTGATCAAGTTATAAGAACAAATCTCAGCTGGGCCCATCTCACGTTGTTGTCTGTTAGGGGAAGTCTGTCTAAATTTAGCCTATCTGTCCGAGCTGCTTGGAAAAGCAAACTTAAACCCCAGCTGCAGCGGGATTTCCTGTTGAGCTAAAGGTCAGGTCCGCATAGTGTCCAACTCTTGCTTTCTGCGCAGTCATTGTGACAGCTAGGACCACGTCAGCACTAATAATGCCTCTAAGTCTCCTCTTGTGTTAAAAGCCAGTAATCTTAGCTGCGCTCAGGGAACCCAAGCTCCGTAATAACAGGAGCCTCGCTTCTATTGTTTATGGCACGCACTCTATTTTTAGTGCAGCAGCTCCTTTTTTTAGCTCAGGCGACATAAATAGTTCCAACAAATCACAAGTCCAGCATTGTGTGCTCAGGTCTGAGGCTGCTCATGTCACCAGTGAAGTAGAGTGGCTGCAAGCAGGTAAACATGCCAATTTACAGCTTATGGTGGCTACTTTGTTATCAGCAAATCCACTGAGCTGTTTATTTTTAACTTTGACAATTAACATTTTTTTTTGTTTTTCAGCACAATACACAAATAGCAAGAAATCATCTTTGTCGTAGCATGGGTCCACTTGTTTGCAACGATGAAGAGTTTGCTTTCACTTAGGGAAAACATCAGTAATCAGTTTGCAGCATAAGCAAGAGGAACAACTGTGTAGATAAGAAGAAGTGCAGATCAAAGTGCATCTAAATTGTTGAATTCTCGACATGACCAAACTTCAAAATAAGAGGATTAGATAAAAGGTGATTTATCTAATCACCAGTAGCCAAAAGGATTACCCAGTAGCATGCTTCTTCTTGGAAGGCTCACATGTTTGACAATAGCCTCAAACATTTTAGTGAAGTTTTCTAAGAGGCCAAAATAAAAATAACATCCATCCATTGTCTGACATTCTTATCCTTAATGGGGTCGCCAGAGATGCTGGTGCTTTTCTCCAGCGGTCAACGGGCGAAAGGCGGGTTACACCCTTGACAGGTTGTCAGTCCATCCCAGGGCAAAATGAAAATATCCTGAACGGTATTTGTGGTCTTGTATAGCAACAGTGAGCAATATTTCTCTCTATCTTCTTGAGCCAAGAGCTCTCAAATTTGCCATGGGTGTCTTTGTTGCTATTAAATCATGAACACTAACCTTAACTGAGGCATGAAGCCTAGAAAATATAAGATATTCTTGGTTGTTTTGTGACCTGCTAGATGAGTCATTGATGCACTCTTGGTATTATTGTGGTAAGCTGGCTTCTTCTTGGAAGGTTCAACACTATTCGTCGTTTTCTGTATTGTGATTTATTAAGAATCCCATAGAAATGGCTTTGTGACCCAACTTTTAAGATTATTTTAACATTTTGACCTATTCATTGTAAATATAAAAATGGTAACATTACAGTGTGTTTAAGAACATGCAACAAACATAGAAGAAATATTTTGTCTTTATCTTTTATTTCCTGATTGATAATTCACCAGCCACTGTACCCATGAGAGTGTCTAAAGTTTGGGGGATTCGATGTTCAATTTCTCTCACCTGCACTTTCACTCTCCAATCAAGAACAGCAACCAGCTATTTCTAAACAGAACCCATAAATGATCTGACTACACATAAAAGCAAGTCATAATACTCGGAGGCATTTCTGCAAGCCGTTACTCACATGTAAATTACAATCAGGACCAGTCATACCAGCATGTGTCTCATTTTGTGTCACGACTATATGAGAAAATCGAAAGGCCTTATGCAACCCCTCGCTTGCTGGTACCATGATCCTCCCAGCTCCACAGAAATGTCATGTTGAACCACTGTTTTTCTGTAATTGCTGTTTCTCTCTCTCGGTTCTCTGTGGTTATCCAGGTCTACTGAATCTCAGGTCTATATAGGGAAACAGCTGAGCAATCTGATTCTGTAAAGGCAAAGTGAGGTGTTCTCAGAACTGCTGAAGCTGCAACGTGACTTTCCCCTTTTAGTAAAAAGGCTTTCATAATGACACATATCATTAGCTTATTTTAGGAGAGGAGAAACCTCGGGTGGATATGAAGCATGCACCAAAAGCGCCGTGTGTTTGCACGTGTGGCAAACGCATGGTGTGGAAAGCAGGATGGTCAAAAACGGTGAAAACATGTCTGTGCGTGGCCTCGTCATCAAAGGTGTGTTCTGAAAAGAAAGCTGCATTGTTGCTATTATCAAACAACTATCTTTTCCAAAGGTGACTTTTAAAAAAAGATTGTTTTGTTGACAGATAACAATTGCATTATGGATTTGATATTTTTGTGTGGTTTAGAATGTCAAAAATGAGTAAAGACCAAACAAAGCATGAGACTGCAGTTGCAACAAGAAAGCTTAAAAAGTTAGGTATTGGTGTCAACAGGAAACCCAGAATGGATTCACCAGCGGTCATGTTAATTTGCTAAATATTTCTAGGTCGCTGCAAATGCACTGTTCATTGTATTTACAATTCACTGCATTCAGACATGCAATTTTCCCCTCAGTTTCGTCTTTGAAGTAAAATACAACAAAGAGTGATTTACGTTAGTTGGTTTATTGCTTCAAATGTCACCGCATATCATTGCAATACAAATGTGATCTATCACAGAGGCAAACAACTGCACAACAGGGCTTGTATCCTCTTACCTCGAAAGCTCAAAGCAGCTGCTGTGGCTTGCCTTTGAAGAACCTCAAAAGACAATTCAGCATCTAAAAGCCCATCTTCTCTCTAATTACATCTTCTATGTATTATAGGGGAGTCAAATAATTCTCAGTTTTCAACTTTGTTTGCTTTGAGCTGGCTTGAAACACTTGCTGCTTTCTTTGTTCTTGATTACGGTGCAATGAAACAGTTGTCATAAACCCTGTTTTAAGATTAATTGTCCAAGATCTTGCTCTGCAAAGTCTGGAGGGAAAACTCCGACTGAAGGGGAAGTTGTGGACGTAAGATGACAGTGCACATTTCACTTCTAGTGTTTCAAAGACAAGAAGTGTCCTTCCACATAAACTGCAACATATAGAGCTCCCTTAGGTATAGTGCATTTGCACAGACCTTCTTGCCCCCTTATCCCTGCAGCATTGCTGGGTGGGCATGTCTCCAGTGGTCATTGGGTCAGAGGAGAAGTACATCCTGCACAGATTGGCAGTTTATCACATGGGTGCCCAAGTGCAGCCCTCGGACTCTGCCATCCTGCAAGTTTCACATGACTCGTTTCTCTAACACACCTGAATCAAATGGCTCATCAGCGTCCTCTAGCTCTGGGAGGCCTGGTAATGAGCCCATTATTTGATTCATGTGTGCAGAAGCATGGTTGTATCTAACATTGCAGGATAGTAGATCTTGAGGACTGGACTTGGGCACTCCTGCCTTAGAGCAGCTTAGATTTTGAGGGCGTTTTGTGAGGAAGCTGGATCAGCCGTGCATACAAGTGAAGGACATGCTGTCTTTAGAATCTATAGGAAAAGATCTGTAAGGAAGCTAAAGAAAAATGTTACTGAGTGTTGGGCCAATAACATTCCCAATATAAGAAATAAGTTGCAGAAAAAAGAAAAGACACAGACACTGTTTTCATACGTTTCTTTCTTTCGCACTTCAAAATGTTTCCAAAATAGCCAGAGCATCGTATCAAGGTTAAGGCACTTAGGTTTAGATCAGGGGAAAATAGTGATAGTTTAAATATATTTTTCTAAAATCCATTGCTGACAAGAACTGGATAATGCTTCCCAAGACAGACGTCATTTTGACAAGACATATTGTTGCAACTTTATTGTAAGACATTGTGAAACAATATCTTGTTACACCTCCACTGACTGCAAATTCCTTAAAACAGTTTGTGATTATTGAATCTTTTATTTGTGAAAGCAAAAATGGAGCTATGTTACCTGCTTTACCTTGAGAGTTGGGTATTCACTAGGTTGCTATGTCCGTACTTGCTCAATACTTATTTATCAGACTTAATTCTAACAAAAATATTTTTTTTAAATCATGTTTGTGCTCTTTCTCAAGCAGTTCCTTTAAACCACAGTCTTGGTCACCCCTTAATATAATGCGATACAACGCGTAGCAACTGTGCAACAAAGGACGTTGAGCAATTTGAAGCTCTTTCTGTGGATGAAATAGTCAAAAAAAAAAAAAAAACTCGTGCAAAATGTATGTAGTGCAAAAGCACACTTTTCTCTGAATGAGTTTAACTTAACTGTTGTCCCATCTTTGATGAAAAAAACAAAATAGGTTAGAACATCTAGGTCAATATATAACTGTACAACTAACCTGCTTCCATGTTCATGCTTATCAAGATTTGACACCATTTCTGGATTTTTTTCCTGACCTACATATGACCAAGCAGGAGTAAGTGCACGTATGTCACAGAAATTAAGACATTAGGAGATGCAGTAGCCTGACAAGAATCGGGAGATAGAGCCTTGAGCTGTGTTTACCATTTTAAGCATCCGGAATATGCAATACGAGAGCGAAGAGTCGGTGAGTCAGCTGCTTGGAGTGTTTATATGCGGATGATCGAAACTACCAAAGGAGCAGATTTTAAACTGATACTGCTAAATGCAGGTGAAGCTATTAGTCATGCGCCTCTTTGAAGAAAAGTCTCGAGGCAAGATTGAGTTCGAAAATATCCTATGCTGCAAGTTATCAAAGCACACAACTATACTCCAAATCTAGAAACCTACGCACCATCACATTTTAGATGCGTTGGAAGTTTGAAAGAGTGATTCAGGTTTACCGGGGGTGTGTGTGGGTTGCGACTGCCTTTGTGTTTGAGTGGAACTGAAAAGAGAATAGGATATGGTTCAGGTGAAAATGGATTAACAACAGGAGTGTTTGGCTGGAGGTGGGCAGAACATGTTTCAGTGCAGAGAAAAAGACAGAACAAATCCTAGAGGCAGACAGAAAAAAAATAAGAGAATTAATAATGAGAAGCATTGATGAAGATAACTAGATAAGAATTTTAGCTCCCGATTAGCAAGCACGTTATTTTGCAGAATTCCACAAGGAGAGTGTTGACCTCCTTAAATAACTGTTTGGTTCCTGGTAAGAAAGACTCCGCTTCAGTATATTGATCAAAGTTTGACAGAATCAGGGCCCGATGTACTCAAGCAACTGCTCTGGGTTGGTAGAGGCCACTAATCCATGCAGCCTGGAGCATTTTTATTTGTTTTGCCTCAGGGAATTTTGTTCCATTACTGCCACAAAGATAGTTGAATTTAGATCTAAAATTCTGGGACTTTTTTAGGACTATTTGCAAAAGGCACATCACTGCAAAACACTACGGTGAATTATGTTGAAGTTAGCTTGCCAACATGCTAACTCATGTTAACGTGAGTATCAAGATTGCTAACATGCTAATATGTTAGCAAACCTACCACTTCAAATTGTGCAGTGCTTTGTGATTATCTGTCATATGAAATCCTAATAAAACACAATGAGCTTTGTAGTTATGAGATGCACAGAGCTCAAGAGATGTGACTACTTTTTCAAATCACTCTATGCACTGAAAGCTATGTTAAGTTGGAACAGTTTAATTGGAGAAAATTAAAAGATACAAATGTTTTCTGCTTAGTTAAGTTTTTACACTTAACATGTAAAACTGCACAAATAAGACCAGATGTAAAGAAATTGTGGTCAAAGTGCTGACTCACTGCATCTGAGCAAGTTTTATTCTACAACTCCATCCAGACTACATTTTACTGGTAGCAAAAAAATGTAAAAAATGTTTAAGATACAGTACATACAGTAACACTGTAATTAGCAGCAAAATCCTTTTTGCTTGTTGTTTCTTTTGCAACTGCAGGTCTGCTTTGGATACTGCTTGTGCTCAGACCTAACCAGAAAGAACTAGATCCTAGGGGAGCAATCCTTACCTGAATACAAGATTAGCTGTCTGCACAGCACAACACAAGGCGAGAGTGTGAATGTAGGGCAGCCAGAGAAGGCACATGTGCATTAAGTCGATGACAAAACAGTAAACATGCTCTACAATGTGTTTGCTGCTCCATGTGTTCTTTTCCTAGGAGATTATCCTGAGCAGGAATGGAAAGGTTTATTCTTAGAGTCTCGGTTCCTTTTAAAGGGACTATTGCGGCTATGTTTAACAGACAAAACACAGAGTTTCCAACTCTGGCTCACCGAGTTTCTAAAAGGAGCACTGTCTAATTCTGGAAAAGTATATTCCGCTCTGCACTGGTTTTGCAGTCCTCTCATGTGATTTAGTTATGCAGCAGGAGTCATTCTGGGGACATGTCAGCGATAATGTAGCCGATGTGGTTTCGCTAATGTCAAGCACCTGCAACTTGATTGTTTTGCTAAACACGTTAAACTATTTGCCCTGACCAATAGTCGTTTTATTACTAGAAGCTACAAATAATAACTGAAGGTTCTGTACATCTGAGTTGCTACTGTTGTGTGCTCTGTGTGCCAGAATGGCTCAGGATGTGTCAGTTGTCACCTTTTAACAGAATGACTGTATGTCTGCATCTTTTCCGATTCAAAGTTTTAGTTTTCTGTTGTTTACTCAGTTTTGTCTTTTACAGATACTTGTATGAGTCTTTGTTGGACTTTGAGTCAACACTTTGGATGGTTTTCAGGGTGGAGGACAGTTGTGATTCAGACAGAAAAACTTTTTTTTTCAAGAAAACATGCTACATCTGCTTTTAACAGAAACATCTTTTCTGGGTGTGGAGACAATGGATATGCTATAAGTTTTGTTCGTTGAAAATGCTGTTTGAGCAAAGGATGTGAATGGAAATTCATCAGTGGGTGTGTGTGAGCCATCTGTTATAGAGTATGTGTGTGTGTGTGGGTGTGTGTGTGTGTGTGTGTGTCTGTGTCCCTGCCTGTCTTGTGAACAGTCTGTTTGCGGGTGTGTGCGAAGAACGAATTACCAGTTTGGTTCCAATGAGCTAGACACCTGTAAGTCACCCATTCATTCCCTAAATATCAAAACAGGCTATGCAAAAAAAAAAAACACAAGACACCCTGGCATGCAGACATGCAAATGCATTAACATTTATGCTTTTTTAAAACTGCTGGTGGTGCATGAGCATGTACGCATATGAAAATGTGATCACATGGCAGACATATGATGTTTAACTACAAACATGCTTTACTCCAGATCCCTGCATGGACTCCAGCAGGCCAAACTAAAGAAGGCACATCTAAGGTGCAGTGATAAAGTGTCCTCAGCTGACACTCGTTATTTTAAGCGCGTGTGTACTAAGGAAGATGACCTGCTTTGACCTTTTTAGTAGACTGACACAAACCTTACACAATCGAGCCTTGTTTCTCTGCTCCCTTGAATGCTCCGGAAAAGTATTGTCATCTGCAGACATTTTGAAGTTAAGAAATGTTCAGGTTATTTCGCAGTTATGATTAGTTACATTTTCAATAAATGTCACATCTTCTGCAAGATGCACAATGCGAACTTGAGGAATTTTACATTTGCTTTATAGTTATTTATAAATGAAAGCAGTCAATGGATGTGTGCCCTTAAACCTGCCATGGCATTATAGGTGAAAAAAAAGCACGTCCTTTAAGGTCAGCCCATCTCATCTTGCAGTCTTATATCTCCACTTCATTAGCTTAAGTAAAAACAGGCTGGTGGTGCATGTCTGCTTCCATGTGACAAATAAGTTGCAAAGTCACGAAATAGAAAGACAGAATAAACTGTGTAGATGACCCAAATTATACATCCTCTGTTACAACCTTACAGAGAACATTTTCATAAAGGTCAGTAGTCAAAGCCAACAGCAGCACACACTGGTATGGATAGGCCCTTAATGTTCCTTGCAAAATCATTCACACTTCTTGATTTTTTTTTTTTTTTCATATTTTGTCAAGTGGAACCACAAACTTTATTGAGTGTTATCAGAATTTTATGGGATAGTGCAGTGTGTATTTGTATTAATCCTTGCTGAAACAATGCTTTGTAGAGGATTTGCTGCACTTACAAATGCAAATCTTTTTTTTTTTTTTTTTAACTTGTTTTGCACTTCTAGAGACTGAAATCCAAAATGTTTCTGGCACAACATTCCTGACTCCCGAGGCACATGCAGAGGGTCAAAGATCTGATGAAGCGGCGACTCCAGCAACACTCGACTGCGGTCAGGGCTTGTGACCCTGATGAAGGCCACAAACCTTAATGCTTTGGTCTTACTAACAAAATAGTTTCTCAGCACTTCATGTCTTGCTGTAGGTCTTCACTTTTACATTTAAAGACCAAATATTTGGTTTATCTTCATAGATTCAGTCAGATTTAATTAACAGTATCTGTGAACAGCAATTTTCAAGTCACTGATTCAGATCTGGAAGTAGGTCTGACTTTGACTAAACAACCAGTCAAAGCTAGGAGGAGGAGTGTGAGCAGAGCATGCAATGAGCATGATTGACAGATTGCTGTACAAAGCTCTGTATTTCTGTGCTAACTACAGAAATACAGAGCTATGTATTTTTCTAGTTAGCACTGGGAGACGGTAGGATGAGCTTGATGTTTTCACAGATTATCTCTCTATATTATACTGTTACGACACAGTGACAGTTATGGAAGTCACATACCCCAGCTTTAAGTATTTTGCAGCCTCACACAGGTTTCTTTACAGAATTTTCCAGTATTTAGTTTTATCCACTTGTTACTTGAAGTCCAGCCATCTTCCCTGTTCTTCCACTCACAAAAGCACCGCCACAGCATGGTGCTGCTAAAACATTTAAGCATAATGGATGGTGGGTTCCAAGTGATCTGCAAAGTTAGTTTTCTCCCACATCCGGACACATGATTTGATTCTGATCTCATTTGACCAAAGCACTTTCTTTCCGATGTTTGCTGTGGCCCTTACATGACTTGTGGCAAACTGAAAGCAGCACTTGTACTTTTTTTTTTTTCTTGCCACACTTCCACAGTGGTAAAGTTTATTGAGTGCACAACTAACATCAACATGACAATCTGTTTTCTCAAGTAAAATTCGGCAGAACAGCCACTTGCAGTGATGTGTGGTCAAATCAGCCTCTCTGCTGTGGGATTTTTCTGAAAACCAGCCCACCCCGCTGCTCAGAAAGAAGTCGTGCTGTTTTTTTGTCCCTGAGAACCTGTGGCTGCCGTATGTCTAACATCGAAATCACCTGCAGTCTTGTTTGTGGGGAGAGTCAAACCTAAGCTTCTCAGCCCACATAATAACCACACCTGCCAATGAAAACAGACATGAGTAAAATATCTTTTCCCCATATGAACATCTGCACACTCTAGGTGTCCTGTCACTCAGTGAGCCTTGTTGTCCGGTGTGTATGCAGGCACAAAAACCACAGTTGCCACATAAAACATGACTAGTAAATATAAGAAGTGCATGTGTCAGACTAAAGTGCTCACATGTTGGCTAAAAACCCCACAGAAACACCTGCAAACAGATGCAAAACACAAACACTTTCTTTAGTGTGTCTAAAAAGTTGCATTACTATGAAGAAAGTCACCCTTTGAAGTGAATCCGATGAGTTTCTTTCCAAAAAGCTTTGATCTTACAGGTGCTTGAGAAGTGAGCCTTCCACTGAAAAATAATAGATGACTGTTTTACATAGATAGGGTTGACCCTGACCCTATCAATTTGTTCTCTATTCAAGCTGAGACAACAATAAAGAAATTATTTATTTTCAGTCTCAGTTGAAACACGGCGTAGAAAATGAAACATGCAATTTACAAATCATAAAGAGCATAAGACCTGCGTGGGAAGGGCTGGTCAGGGTGGCTGTAGACTGGCGTCTCTAGTTTCAGCAAAGAACTTACTCCGGAGGGCTGAATACAAATGCATGCCTCACTTTTCAGATTTTTGTTTGTATAATTACAACTTCTATCGTGTTTCTTTCTGTTACATAAAATAAATCACAATACAATTATGTCGAAGTATGTAGCTGTAGCGTGGCAACATGTGAAAATCCTCACAGGGACATGATAACATTTACAAAGACGCTGGAAAATGCCAACCAATATAAACCTGTGATATTTTTTGCTTTTATCTCCAACCCTGAGGAAATTTACCTAGAAATTTTATAACAAGTGAAAAATCTACATTTAGGCACTATTCCCATTTGTCTTTGGCTAAAACAAAGCTGAAACATGCAACCTCAGAAGTAAAATCTGGAATGGCTCCCATGCTCTGGACCACATAGTGGTGGTCTACATACTACATACTCTTGAGGTCTCACTTTTGAGAAGGTTTATGCCTGGAACCATCAGCTGCACCAAAAAACACCAGCAAAATTATGAGGGACGAGTGAAAAAACAAAAAACAAAACTGAAACAGCAGTTTCAGTTTTGTTTACCTGCAGGTAAACTATTTCAGTTTACCTGCAGGTCAGGTAAACTGAAATAGGCAAGAAGACATGACATGGTGAGTCCTGGTAATGGATTTGCCTGCGCTTTTGTAAAATCTCAGGTGAAGCTCAGCAACAAGTGTTGATATGACACCAGCCGTCAGTTACTGTAAGCAAGACTCCTATTAGCTGCCCGCTCATCTGCAAGCTCCAAAACGCAATAAAAAGATATCAGCATTCTGTGTAAACGTCATATGTCAACACAGGATTGGTTGTGGCAGCGTAGGCAGGAAGTTGACACGTATTACACACAGCCCTGGAGAAATGGCCTTTCTGTTCCCCAGCGCTCACGTCATCTCCTCTGCAGGCAGCCAGATAACCCTCGATACAAAAGGGTTTCCTGTCAGACAGATAATCATCAGACACCACATTCACTTCCTCCATACCACCAGCCTCAGTGACTGTGGGGCAAAGAGGCTAACACAGTGACAGGACCAGCTTTCACTTTTCCGTCAGGGGGTGATGCAATTAGGTGCAAGCTGACTCACAGTTTGAGTTGGCTGTGAGCAGCCTGCAGGTCAGAGATCATCATACTGCATTAGAGGGGTCAAGCCTGTGGGTCACCTTTATCTTGCTTAACGTTCTGTCCTGGGTGCAGGCACCAATATGTCATCAAAATCTGGACGAGGCCCTCTTGACAGTAGTTCCGTGAAAGGGCTTGTATTTGCTTTGGTAAATTATAAACACCAAAACATGGCACATAATGTAACCGATTCCGTGCAGTGAAAGGAAATCAGAGGAATTTCTCTTCTAAATGCACAAATAATATATGGTTTCAAATTGCACCTTATACTTACAGAACACAGTTAAGGTGCACTTAACAAGAGCAACTAAGATGAGAGAACTATTATAGAAAATATTTTAAAACTTTTTCTTCTGGAAAAGCTAATAAACCTGAACACAAATGTATAGAGAGACGATGGCAGTGGGTAGATTTGTTGTCTATTAAATCAACTCAAAATGTCTAAACAGTTGAATTGAGTTTTAGTACTTCAAAGAGTTATAGTTCGTAAAACTCTTTCAGAACAGCCTTTCATCTTGTCTTTGATCTGACAATACTTAAAGCCGTTTCACCACTTGCAGCTGTTCGCTGTTTGAATTAAACATTGACTTGGTTTTTTGAGACAAAAGATGAAAGGAGAGCAATTTTACAGTTAATGTGAACGAACATTTATTGATTCATCTCAATTCTTTCTTCTGCTGAACTAATTGACAGATGTTTACAAAAAAAGTGAAACATTGGAATTCTACCTTTTTTTTTTACAAAAAGCTATTTAAGAGCTGCTGAAAGATGAAAATTAAATGATTTATTTTGCTGCATGCAGCAAAGGGTAAACAGCTGAACTGTATTCCGTACAGTACATGTGGGTGTGGGTGAGTGGTATGTGTGAGAGAGACAGAAACCAGGTCGCCGCTCTGGGGGGATTCCTCCCCTGAAGGAAACTCCACTTTGTTCAGTCAAGTCTTCACGGCAAAACATCACGGGCTCTCCAGCGGAGGTCGTGTTTATTTTTCTGTAAACGCATCCTACGTGGCGCCATGAGCTGGAAACTTTCACAAACCGAGAGCGACGACGACGACGACGACCGTTAAGCGCAGTGAAAACGATTAACATCGTCTGTGCTTTTGCTGCATTTTGTGACAGTGCCGTGCAACTTGTGCATCACAGTTTATGATGATGATCACACCTCCTGGTCCAGAACCTCACACCAAAAGGCTCACCACATGCTACCACGCACAATGACAGGCCCACATACGCACACCTACCTACCACCCGCACTCGCAAGGGTTGAAACAGTCTCACAAAGAACTCAGTGAGTCACACGCCTCAATGCTGTCAGGTTCTCTCCCTCTCCAACAACTCCATGCTATGTGGTCTAGCCATGTTGTTAGATGCTACAGTGTGCATACTGTGACTCATCTTCTTTTTCTTCCTAAAAAGGTCACACAGTTCATAGAAAACTACGTCGTGTAGCAGGGACCATTTGGCACGTATGTGCTGCAGGTCTTATCAATTAAAGGGATCTGTGGTCATTACTGTGAAAGCAGCGCTAATAGACGAGAAGTAGTCTTCACTTTAGTTTCCGATAACATTCTCTTCGATGTTTTTTTCTTTGGGTTACGGAAGCATGCAGCATATTTGTGACTGGTATGTTTGAAACGAATTACGCACAGTATAAATTTGGGACTTTGAAGCGCAATCTTTGGCTTCGTAATTAGCTGAATTTTATTATAGCTAGTTAAATCACCCGTCCAGAGTAAATATACATTTCAGCATAAAGATGCATTGTTCTAATCTTGACTTATGTTTTCAACCCAAATCATAATTACTTAACTCTACAATTTGTGTATCTTAGTTTTAAATGCAGTGTTATGGACCTTGATCATTTTCACTCTTGATTCAGCCGTTGCTCTGTTCCCTATCTTACCATTTATGATTGGATACTGAAGAAAGTAGGTTATGTGGATCTAAAGCTGAAGAAATGCATTTTGCAGAAGATAAAGTCCTGTGATGCTTCTGAAATATGTGCATTTTTTTAATGTTTAATGTTCCGATTAGTGCAGGTGTATTGGGATCAAACGTGAAATTCACAGTGTTCTGCTGCATTAAGAGAAGAGGCAGCATTTATGCGTCTCTTTTTCCAGACAGCATAGCTTGGCATCAGATTAAGTAACACTAATGGGTGACTCTTTTAAGCATTCTTTGCTAGTCATCTACGGTACTTCGGTGTTCCTGGTCCTCAGTGGCTTGTCAGATTTGAAAGTTGATTACTTTTGGATTTTGTTTTTTTAAGATTCAGACTCCACTTAATTTTGCCACCTCATATCCAGAATTAATGCAGATAACTCCAGTAATGATAGCAATTAATATGTTAACTTCTATTTTTTTTGCTCTTTTAATTTTTTTTCTACTTGTTGTAATTTCAGACTACTTTGTGTTGAATGATGAATGTCTTTTGTGCTTATCTGTGCAACTGTATCATATCCAATTTTCTCCAGAGATGAATCATTTTTTTCTGACTCTCATGGCAAGTTATTTTGAGTCGGCAGATTCTTTTGCACATTCCTTCGAAGATTACTTGTTAGTTGTTACTGCGATTACAGATAGACTCTGGAAAATGTTTTACAACTGCAAATCTTATAACTATAACCAGACAAAAGCCCTTCAGTGTGAGATCTTTTTGAATTCAGCCACTATAAAACAATTTGAAGCACATAATTATGTTTGCAGGAGGATTTTTGCATTGCTGAGCAGTTGCCGTGGTGACTAAGACAGGCTTTGTGCATCATGAAGCTCATGTTCAGCAGAAGTTCTGTCTGCCTGCTGCCTCCTCATAGCACTGAAGGCCAAACTGCTCATCGCTACAGCGCTTGACACTCTCTCTTTTTACTTCTCTGTGTTTTGTCCTGTCCTCTTCTTCCCCTTTTTTTTTTTTTTTTTTTTGCTCCTCTCACCGTTAGTCACTGCTCCCCGGGGGAGGGGGAGAGCGAGCGGGGTAACCGTGAGTCATTCCTGGGGGTATGACTTAGTGCCTGTTGTTACTGCGTGCAAATGGGCCTTATGTGTGTTTCTTGGGTGATAGGATGATTCAGTGGAGTGGGCTGCGAAACCTGAGTAGTGGGTAGAGAAAGAGAGTAGCAGCAGCAGCAGCAGCAGCAGCAGCACGATACAGACAGTAAAAAGACGGTGATCCTCCCCTTTGTCCCTTTTCTTCTCCTCGTGCCCGTGGGGAGAGACAGCAGCTGCAACGGACAGAAAGCACCTCCCTTTAACTGCTCCACCATCCACTGGATTCTTTGATGCCTCATCAGCTCTATAGAACAAGAGACTGTGTGCGTTTGAAAACACAGTTACAGTCAGCTTGTAATTTTATCCATGTATAATTTTGCAACGTTGCAGCAGAAGTCTGATCAATTTTTATGGCGCCAAATTACGTTTGGCTATACCATCTTTATTGTCCCTTTACTCGACAGGACAGCTGTCTTTTCCTCCCTGACTCAGCCCAGGGGAAAACACAGTAACAATGCGGAGACTGACCTCTGACCCACTGACCTGTCACCGTGCTACGTGTTAACCGTTCACCTCATGCTGACTGTCCACCATGGGGCTTTTAAATAATAAGAAGAATTAAGTTGCACCTATTGGAGTGTGCAGCTGCAATAGAGCGGGCCTTAGCTACTAATAATGAAACAAAATACCAAATAAAAGGGGTGTCATAAATTTGTATTCAGAATCAATTTATAGCACAACAGTAAGGTCAGTTAATCTAATACTTAGCATTAAAATTCAAATTTGTGTTATGATTAGATTATGTTTATCAATGTAACAAGATGCTATGCAAACACTTTTCACTGTAGGTCGAGATCTGAATAAAATTATATAAAGATTTGAATAATTTTGGGGGTTTTTCCCAATTAGAAAGATGCTTGCAACAGTCATTTCATATCCCAAGAGACAATAATCAGGTTTAGAGACAGAATTCTGACTCTGATTCAGTTGTGAAACATTGCAAGTGCATGGGTTTTTTTTATTTGATGTTGGATTTCTAGGTGATTATGGCTTAGATGAGCTTGTGATTTATCTCTACATGTAGTTTCACTTTAGGTTTATCCTATCTTCCTGTTGATAAAAAAAAAAACGCAACTACTGCCACAACAGGAAGTGTTGACTGAAGGTGTTTTACATTGAATCTGGGAGATTTTTGGTTGCATTTCTTGAAGTCTATCCTGGAGGTGGTTTATAGCTAAGCATTTCTCAAGACAAGTTAAAATGTTGAAAACAAGGTGTGAAAGTAACAGTTCCCTTTGCAGCTCATCGAGGCAGCTGAATTAGTCTGATTCCTTTCCTGTGTTGATACATAATGATGTTTACATTTCAAGGCGTACAAAAACATAAACCATCAGAAATGCACATGAACCAGCTTATTGGCATGCAGTAAGTGGTTTGGTAGATTTCGCTCCTATATGTTTGCCCTAAATGTTGCTTTTTCTCAGCATTTTACCACAGAGCTGAGAGGAAAACGTCTTCAGACCAAACACATGGCTTGGATATAGGACGTCTGCATGCTTTCTGCTTTTGAACATTTCTGGAACATTTTGGAAATTAATGGACATGTAAAATGGCATAACAGACCTTGAGACATTTTGTTACATTTTGTCATTTCTTCCATTTTTATTTGTAAATAAAAAAATAAAAAAAAAATTTTTTATGAGCACAGTAAATGAATTACTTGAGCTATGACACTTTGTTAAACTTATAACTCAATCCAAGTTACCTATATCTTAAATGGGTATTAAAATATTTATACATACAAATTAAAAAATAACATGCTGTACAACTGTGGAATTATCAGTAATAGCATACTCCAATCCAAGCAATGTGCTTATGAGTAGAATAACTTTTTTTAAAATGTACACAGTGTGATAATATTTAATAAACATGCTCACCAAGGAGCCAAACCCTTTGAATCTACTAAGTCCTTCTAGATGCCAATGTATTTTTGCTCTTCTGATTTTTTAAATGTTTAATAAATGATTTTTTTTAACAGCAAGATGTAATGTTTATCCACAGTTCTTTAAACAACGTCCATATTTATTAAATATTAGACCTGATGAAAATCATGATAACTTCCTGAAGGGGATAAGCAACTGAGCCATTGCTGTTAATAACCTCATATTCTCTTTCAGTAGACAATGCAGCTGATCCTATATTTTGTGTTTAACACTGGAAGAAGGAGCTACTGCTCTGTCAATTATGTTATGTACTCTGTTTAGCTGCGTTTCTCTCCTTCTTGACCAGCTGTGTTGCCATGGCAGCAAAACCTTGCCCATAAACGGGATAAACTTGTAGTTTTGGTTCAACTGTTCTAATTTCATTTATGTCCTAGGTTATAAGTGTGCAACAGATTTTATTAACATTTCTAATGATCTAAAAAAATATATGTTTTTGCTGTCAGCTGTGTAAATATTAAAGGGAATTAGAAAGCAAATTTCCATATTTGAAAAAAAAAATATTTGAAAACCATACATTTAATTTTCCTTCAACTTCACAGTCGTTCATAACTCTGCATAACTTGTATAACTGGTCCAATATAAAATAAACTACTTGCAGTTAAGTTTGTGATCGTTACATGACAAAATGTGTACAAGTTCAAGAAATACTCTTGCAAGGCACTGTGTGTCTTTGCTGAGAAAGTGCAATAGCACTGCAAGCAAAGTAAGAGGGCGTCAGCACTGCCTTCAGAAAGAAAGAGGTGGAGTAACTGGTGGAGTGAGTAAGTACTTATCCCCGCAACCAACTCCGTCCCACTCCACCTCCAAACATGGCTGTTGCTCTGCAGGATTCTTTTTAAAGACTGCTGCACACAGCCTTAGCAACACTTTGACTTGAAGCATGTCTGAAACATTTCAATAACGTCTCTGAAATTTGAAGCTATTTGTTGAAAGAAAGAAATGAAATATCTGAATATGTCTCCTTTTAGAAATAACTGCTCAAACAGTTGCAGCAGGGCTGTTTGTTCAAGCCAAACAATGCGTCTCAATGAAGTCATTTTTGAACATATGTTTCAGGCACATGCCTTGAAGAGACAGTTTGTTCCACCAGGCTATTTTGAGAGGCCTCCTCTGTAAATCAGTTATTGCAGTGAGGCATGTGGGGTCACAAGGACAAGTTGTATCTTTCGACCAGCACAAGAAAACTGTGATTCTTGCTTAGCTGGAGATCGCATAAAATCCCTGAAAGAAACATTCTCATTGTTGCCCTGCTGTGAAAATCTTTTCCTGCTCATTGGTCACTTGACGTGATATATTATTGTCTGATACAGTTTTGCAGAATCTGAAAATGTATTACTGGTAATATCTAGTTGTTTCTGTGTTGGGAAGTGTTAGAACTAAAATAAATATCAGTGCATTTTTACTGAAACCACCAATTGCATGCAGACATTGCAGGGAAGCTGATGAAACATGATCCCAGAGTGCTTTCCAAGACCTATTGATCTCCTTTGCCTTCTATGGAGAAATTCACCAGCAGTGTAAACTTGAGTAGATTTCTATGTGTGATAATTCAAATATGCCAAAATCTGCTTGCAACACATTGCCCATGTGTGTACTCACAATGCAATAGTCAAAGTTCAACATGTATGAGTTCAGTCCCTTAACTTTTTGTGCTTTTTTTGTTGAACAAACAACAATCTGCACAAAGCTCCTTCACAAAGGCCACTCATCATAATGAGGAACTCTGTTATTCTAGTCATGTGTTTTTTTTTCCCCCACCCGTAGGTCAGAATGTCCTGCACCAAATTCTTTGTTCACATGCTTATCTCCTCTGCTCCCTGCAGTTACATGTTTCTTTTGTGCACAACAAATAAATTAGTTAGTGTTTGGGAATTCCTACCTACCCTCTGATGATTAAAAAGTAGGGCTTATATGCTTGCAAACAATAAACAATAATGACAGCCCACCGATGTGAGTCAGAGTACGGCACCCACTCTATGTGGGGGAGGTGAAAGTTGGTAAATGACATGGGGGATTTTGGAAGCCAAGTCGCAGTTATTGGGTGTGTGTTCCATGAAGGGCTCTAAGGACATGTCAACAAAAAGGGTTAAAGGTAAAGGGCATGTAGATAACAGAATGGAGTTTACTGTAAAGAGGGACCTTAATGCACAGAAAGGTCACCAGTGACTGATTAAGTCAAAACCAGAATATTGAAATCTACTTTCCCTATTCCAAGTAAGAGTACTTGTTCTTATCTCTGAAAGGGAGCTTTTGCAAGAGTAAGCATTGCTTTAGTGATACAATGTACAACTCAGCTTATACAATTGACAGACTCTCTTATGAACTTTGGTTTGACACCAATCCTTATTGAAAGGCTGCATTCTCTCCGGTGTACTAGCACAGTATGTTTCAGCAACACATTCCAAGACCTCATGCACGTACTGCATAACAGTTGCAATGTCACCTTGTCTTCACATCATGCTAGACATCTATTACTGGATTGATGGATGTTTCTGTCCGACAGGAAGACGCCGTGTGCAAGCGTGTTTATATTATACTGTATTAATTTACCAACTTCAGTAATGTTAAAATCACAAATGTCAATGTGTTTTGTTTTATGTAAAACACAAGACAAAGTGTCTTTTACAAAGATTTTCCTGATTCAATACTTTGTGGATCTACCTTTTGCTGAAGTTGCAGCTGCAAATCTTTTGATGATAATCTCTATTTTCAGCAGTATTTATTTATTTATTTATTTATTTTTGCAAACTAGCTTGACCTCAGTCAAGTCCGTTGTAGCCTTTAAGAAGGTCCATTCATCTTCCCATCAAATCAAATGAGCTTTCTTGGTCCTGTTGAGAAGCATTCCACAGCATAATGCTGCCACTATCATGCATAGCTCATGAGCTGTAAGTAGATTAAATAATATAGATCCTGTTCAACTCTGTTTACTACTTTGGTAGCTTCTAAGATTTGTTTGGGGGTATCGGAGTCCTAAATATGCCTATATCTGCACTTTTCAGATTTTTCAATATACAATTCTTTGAAAGTCATGTATGGCTTTATTTCATCTCACAAGTAAGAACTGACTAATTAAGCAAACATACAATAGGCTGGGAAGGTGTACAAGAGACAATATGCATGCGTCTTCTACAGAGGGCAGAAGGCTGCCCTTCATTCAGCAGAGAATATCGTGTACTACACGGTGCTGGCAATGCAAACAGGTCACATGAGGCATTATGTAATACATCAGGAATTATCACTCATGTTTCCACAGAAGCTCACAAAATGTTCTGTTTTTTTTTTTTCCTCTCTCTCTCCCTTATTTGGTTTCAAGCAGCACCAAACACAGTCACGCCTTTAGCTATAAGTCTATTTGTACTGACGTCACAGAAAGGCATGTCACCGTGCTCCAGAGTTGGCGAGTGACTGCACTGCTCTGCATACCAACACCACATGACCATTACAATGCAGAGAGGATCCAGCTCTAAAGGGCAGTGCAGAACATCCTAGCCTAACAAGGCACCTGATGTTGGTCTTTAAGGTCAGGTGACAACATGGGACCTAATAATTCTGTCTTCTAGTCTTTGCATGTCGACTATGTAAAGAAAGACGTGCATGCTGCCTCCTAAGAATTCTCAATTACTGATTCAAGACATGTCACAACATGCCGTCAATCATGGAACTAATTTCAGCTGTCTAAACATGAAGTGATATAGATCCTATTTGCATCCTGACATGATCACTTTGAACGAGATAAACAGTTACAGCAAACTGTGCAGTTATTTTTAGACTGAGAGGCGTCCCATAGTTTGGAGACCTGGGACAATATGGAAAATCCATTAGAAGAAGATGTAGAATGGTGAGCTGACATCACTTTCACCTTTCACACAGTTATTTCTAAAACTCAGTGAAATTGGTTGTAGGACTGTTGCAACAATGGAAATCCTCTAGAACATGTCTTCAGACAGTGTCTGGATCACTTGCAGTTTTCATAAGTTTGCTCAAAGCGGTTTTTTTCAATGCCTAATTTCAGCACTTTTTGAAAGTTGACCAGGATTTGGTCTGTAGTTTGCTGACAGCCTCGTCATTTTTTTTTTTTAATTATTATTATTTCCGAGTGTCGTTCATGTACCATTTGATCTGCAGTTTGGAATTTGATAGCTGCTATATTTACAGGTTCACAACTATCTTCCTAGAGAGATATACTTTTGACATTAGATTACATATTTTGATCAAAATCCTCTGGTCATCGTCTGATTGGATTGTTTATTTTGTATATCCAGAGTATCAGGCCAGCATAGAAGCCCCAAAGCATGACAGGTCCTCCTTCTGTTATGCAGAAGGCAGGTTAGATATTACATATTTTGGCTTTTCTGATAAAAAAAAAAAAAAACAAAAAAAACATGTTCTCCATTTTTACTTATAGAACAGCTTTCAGTTTGTAAATAAAAGTTAAAAAAAAACTGGATTCTCACAGTCACATCGTTTGACAAATACTTATTTTGTCATACTTTTTTATAGGAATTTTCATGATGACATCACAGTTTGCTTTGCAGTTTTATATTTGCACTTTAATGTTTGTTATCCAAGATACTTACATTTCTTCTTCTTTACCTTCTTCTTCCTTAAGTATATTTTCCACTGTATGACTATGAATGGTGCCTTATAAATCAGCTTGACTTGACTTATACTTTTTCACAAGCACATTGTCGACCTTTTTGTTTACTGTTTTATGTATGCATTTCCATCATTGCTTTGTAATGTAAAAACTTTGCTGCAATTTATTTAATTTGCGTTTATTTCCTAATCAAATAACCAATTATGTTCATTCCACTTTCTTTAATGGAGAAAAGTCATATAAATAAGCTTTGTTTAAAATGTATTAGGCGTTCTATCTTTGCAAATCTTTTCAGTTTATCAAACATATGAGTACAAGTGGAAGTCAGAGAGCAAAACATGATGTAGTGTCTTGTGATAAGAGCACCGGATAAGAAACCTCAGAGGTATAATCGATTCATGTACCAAGCATTTGCTGCCCTCTGCTGGCAAAAGTTAAGTAACTCTCTTGCATGCTCAGATTATTTGATGGCTATATTACTTATTATGAATGTTGACTGAATGAGCTCTGTATACAGTAAAGTCTGCAGCTGCAATAAGACAAAATATGAAAAACCTCAATATCTAACAAGGGTGTGAAAATACTTCTTATTGTATTTTCATTATATCACAACTGTTTTAAGGGAAAGGTTCAAAACAAATTGTCTCAAAAAGCACGTTCTGTGCTATTACAGTAACTGGTGTTGATGGAAACAGGTCCAGAAGTGAACTGCTTAGCTCTCTTCCCAGAATCATGAAACTATGTCCGGTTGAATTTGCAGCCCAAAGAGCAGTTCTAGTAAAGACATCCACTTCAAACTGCAGCATATTTAAGATGTTCTCTCCTGGCTGTTACTCTCACACACTTTCCCAGAATCCTCCAGCCTCTTAATCATTAAATGTTGATTCATGGCCAGCTGCCAGCTTCCGAGTAGCCAATTGTCGACCAGGACAGCATCTTCGCTGTGGATCAGCCGATGTGTTTTCTACTCTCTCCTCCCCTTTGCGTTAATGGAAAGACAGGAGCTTTTATCAGGAACTACAAGGTCTGCTGATAAACTATTCAGGCTAAAAAAATAAAAAATAGAGAGAGATGAAGTTTTATAATCACATTATCTAAGGAAGACATTTATTACACAAAGGAGTTAACTTAATACTTAGTGGTTGATAGTCAAACACATTGCTTTTCTTACTCATTTATGAGGATCTGGTGTGCTTTCTAGCATTCTGACAGCACTGTGGAAAATGTTCCTAAATTTGTAAGACTTTATTATCAGCACAACACAATACATCTTCATCTACTTCAGTTTTTATTTTCATTCTTTTTCCTGGAAGACAAGACTTAACGTGAACCGGAGGAGTTCAGAGGATAAGTCTATAGACAGACGAATAAATCAGCGATTTGTGAAATCCCTGAAAGATTATCTGCAGCTATTGTTGGTATGCCTCTAGCTAAACTTTGACTGTGTCACTCAAAAAATGAAAAATAAAATGTGTGAGAACACAGGTCAGAAGGAACAGTTTACTTTTAATAGTTTACATATTTATGCTTTAAGCTGCAGTGTGTAACTTTTAGAAAAATATGTTTTTGACATATTTGTTAAAACTGACACTAAGTCGCCATGACAGTACCTGAAACAAATAATCTGTGAAAAGATCGAGCTCTTCCATCTCCTGCCTGCGTGTTTTATTGGTGGCTGTGCGAATGCACCAGTAAGTGAATTTCTTGACTTGGAAATAATGTCAAAGATGGCTTTAGAAATAGAGTATTCTTTTTCTATGTTATAGATTAAAAAGAGGGCAACTCTGCTTACTGGTTTTCTTCTAAATATTGTGATTTCAGTTTTGACTAAGACACTGCAATTCATATATGTAGATAAAAAAATAGATGTTCCAAAGATAATAATAATAAAAAAAGCTTAAGTAATTTGATTTTCTAAGAAGAATAAAAACTCTGTAAAACCTAATCATGGGTTTGACCTGAGAATTTTACTCTGGATTTCCATTTATGCTACAGAAAGGGGGGGAAATTGGCATAAATGGAGGTTTATGCCAATGCAACTGACTATCAATCATGCATTAATATCTAACATTTGCTATCCAAAGAGCCATTTCTGTCTCACTTTGTCTTATTTGTCATGCGGTACAAAACCTACATGATCCTTTAAATAAATATGTCTTAGCAGATTTAGAAATATATTGAAAATACAAAAATATAAAAAAAAATATAAAAATGGAAGACCGAATGCATAATTTGTCATGTTTTATATTTTAAAATAAAAACAGAGAAAAATAAGTAAGTCTGATTACACACATGTATAAAAACATCTGAACAATAAACAAACAAAACAAAACAAAACAAAAAAAAAAAACCTTGTCCCATTCTTGCCATTCTTATTCTTTGCATATTTTTCATGGAGACATTTTTAT
The DNA here is from genome assembly GCF_001443285.1 of Poecilia latipinna. Lineage (NCBI taxonomy): Eukaryota > Metazoa > Chordata > Actinopteri > Cyprinodontiformes > Poeciliidae > Poecilia > Poecilia latipinna. Next base: position 342,688 of record NW_015112707.1, on the reverse strand, counting down.
TTCCTCTTCAAACGCAGACACTGCTTAGTTCTACAGCATTACACTTTAAGGCTTTTACTGAAGAAAGACAAACATATTGCTCATGTGCCATAAGCAAAGTGGGGCTATTGTCTTTGACAAAATATTCAGTTTTTCTACATCTTTTAAAACTGGATAATATTGGATTTTGAATTGAGAAGAACCACCCATGTCAAGATGTTGCTTATTACCGCCATCTACTGGTACCACATCTTCATTGCCTTCTTACTCAGTGAAAGTGATTTGTCTTGTTGAAGAAAAAAAAACCTTCCATTTTAATGCTATCTTGTGTCAGTGGGTTTAACATTTAGAAGAGCTGTGAAGTTTTCTCACATTCTTCTGTCTTTTAGTGAGTCCCCCTCCTCCCCCCCTCTTATTTGACATCTATTTATCAAGCTACATAACCATCTCTTGGTGCTGAGGTTAATATCACGGGGAGTTCACAGGAAACGTTGTCTGCCAAAGTCAAGGTGGGAAGCTCATTTAGGGGCTCGCACACTTGGTAAAACAGCTTGGGTTCCAAAATAATCTAAATGCATGACGGCCTGTCTGCTAATGTCTGAATGGGAGGAATAACAGAAGAAGGAGAATATATGTGCTGGCTGAAAATCTGTCAGTTGGCTAATGGTCCTTGTGGTATAGTAATGGCAAAATTGCTGGCCTGTTTTCCTCTTTTCACGGCTATGATATGTCCAAGGTCAACTTCTGATTTCTCTCCTTTTGTTTTTACTGCGAAAAGAAACAAAACGAAAGGAGGTGTGAAAAAGTAAGGTGTGGGGAAAACACACATTTAGACCCCTTGTAATTCCTGCCGTTTTCTGAAAACAGAGGAAATGAGCATTTTGTCAGTGTCAGCAACAGGTGTGCCGCAGAAAAGACTTCCTCAGATTTTTTTCGTTTTTCCGCTGCCTTGACAGCGAAATGTCAGCAACACATCCGCAACACAAACCACAGACAAAAATTAAAAAAAAAAAAAAAAAACTGCACCGCCACAAGCTTCCTCTCTGACAGAAACTTCAACGCTGAACCTGACCACCCAGTAAGAGACACTGCAAATAAACATGCCTTCAGCAATACTGCTACAGACCAGACTTCTTAATTAAACCAGTCTCATATCACTGTGTCTAGATGATTTATGATGAAAACACTCTAGATACAAACTTGCCAGGCTTATTTCTTATCAATAACACAGAGAGAGTTAAATCAAATGATTTCATTTACATGCTTTGCTACACACATGTCGGTATACTAAAGTTATATATTCACAGGTCCTACGGATAAATTTAAAACAAAAAGGGTTTCGACTGCAGTTGTTCCCGCCGTCAGCTTATAAAAAGTCAGATTAAATGATGTACAAATAATTTTGATCATGGCAAATGTTTCCCCTTAGATGAGACAGATAACCTGCACAGAGAGATCTAACACGTCTGTTGTGTGGTTTGTAGCTGAATTATGCGGAACATACGTGACACTGAAGGTGGAAAAACTGTCGAGGTTTTATAAAGCGCTTTTCACAGACATAAAATCTCAAAGAGCTGTACAGTAAAATTCAATGTTAAATTGTACAAAGAATAAAACAAGCACGAGAAAATCATAACATAAAAGCCTGGGGAAATGCCTGGGAAGTGTTTTCAGTCGCTTTTTAAAAACCTCCCCAGAGCCAGCAAAACTTTGTCCTTGTCGTCTCATCATTTTATATCAAATTTGAGTTTATGCCTTTATATTGTTTTTGCAAGAAAGGTTTTCTTTTTTTCCCCTTCAAATTTCAAATAGTGTGATTTATGTCACATAAAGAGCTTGCATGACACGCTCTCATTTATGTAAATTCTCAGATTATCAAACCAAAGAAACTCTATGCAATTTAAACTGAATTTTCTTAAGCTGGAGTATTGTTTTCTTAATGTATAATTTTCAAAGATGGTACAAAACATACCCTTGGTGGGTACCAATTACACATAAAAGGTTTGACACGTCCTTCAGCAGCAATTATTTCTGAGCGAAAATTATCTTTTGGGTTTATTGAACCTATTTGCCTGAATTACATTCCTTTGAAAGGTGCAAAAAAAAAAAAAAAAAAAAAAAAGATTTCCAAAGCAAATAAAAAAAAATAAAATAAATGTTTGTGTTTGTATGGCCTCCCCTTTCCCGTATGATCCCAATCTTGAGAACTGCCCTCTCATAAAAAGACACCTAAACACAGTGGCCACATGAGGGCAGTACAAATCCAGGGATGACCTCCATCAACCTATAACAAACCAGAGCAAATATCCTCCGTTTCAAGTAAGAAAGCAACAGTTTGATGTAAGCAGAAGCTGTAAAACGGCTATTTATTGGGTATTTAAACGTGATGAAACCGACATTTTTTTAAATGTTTTCTTAATTACAACCTGTTGAATAATGTATTTCATAGCTTTGTAGGATTTAAAAAAAAAATACTCTCCAGCTGCTAATATGAAGATTTAAACAAGATTGGCTTTGTTTTTTAAGGTTTTGAAAAAAAAGTTTAAACAAAATTTTAAAAAAAGTAATGTATAAAATGAATAATTGTAGATTTGTTTTGCTTTTGGCTCTCTGCACAGTGTTAAACAACAAACAACTGTGTGCAGTCCTAATGGCCTGTGTTTAAGTGACGGCTTTGTTGAATCCCAAAGCAAACCACAGAGCAGAGGCAGGAAGGGGAAAGAAACGGAAGGAGACTGCCATTAAATGAGGGGCTGCTGGTTTCACAGAGAGATACTTCTGCTGGCAGATTTACATTCCCGGGTCTCTGCCTGTGTTAGAATATATATGATATTTTGTCTAACAGCCTCCTGTCAAGAGTCTCTCTGATGGTTTATTCAGTTCTGTCAGTCTGTGAAGTAGTAGGCGTGGCCAGCCTGACAGGATGACTCTTTAGCTGTCACCACACTCGAGGTGGAACAGGCAATCTTTGTACATCTGACCACCGGTGTACACAAGCGCCTTCTTTTACGCACGTCGGTGCAAAAGCATCACTTTGCACCCTCTCCTATTCACAAACACATTTTTGCTTCTCCCGCTGCATGGAGAGGGTTTAGTAATGCCCCAGTGACTCAGTGACAGTCTGTCAATCAATCAAACCCATCCCACCTCATCTCACCTGTAAAATGAGTGTCTGTCCGTCTCCAGGGCCGTGATAGGCTTACTGGCTCTGTCAGTCACAGTGTCAGGCAAATGTAGATCAATGGGAACCATTGAATCCAGTAACCCCACAGATTTAAGCATATTTCTCCACAGTCACGCACTGGTGATGGCAGATGTCACTGAGGATGGACGCAGCTCCAGTGAGCTTCTGAGTAACTCAGGCACAGGGGGAATGACTGGACTCACACGTGTCAGTAGAAATAAATATGGATCTAAACAAATATGAAACAATAAACTGATGAATAAAACTTGAAGACAATTGTATGCAAACTAAAGCAAAAAGAAAAGAGTAAAGGAAGGAGGAATAAGTAGCACTTTAATTGTACTTATTATGCAGAATGTGTTTATATGCACAGGATGTGTTTGATGGAACTGTATAATAAATTAACATTATGAGAGAATTAATGCATGCATGTACAGATGTATAAATAGAAGAAGTGTATTAATTTCATTAACTTAATTCAGCAGCTTTGCTTATTTTAACATTTTATGGCAGAAATATTCAATTTCCAAAGAGAAAATATGTGATACTACAGGACAGAACAGTAGATATTGTTAGAATAAAATGTAAAAAAATAAAACTGAGCAAACTTAACTTTTTTTTTTTAAATCAATTTTAGGTTAAGTCAGCTGTAGCACACCATGTATAGTGAAGCAGAATTGAGACAAACTGTCTTCACTATAGTCAGTTTTGTCTGGTGACTGGTTAGAAATTCAGTATTGGTAAAAGGCCTGTAATTGTATAGCGCTTTATCAAGTCCAGAAAACCCCAAAGCATTTCACACTACATTCAGTCATTCACACACACGTTCACACACAGATGGTGGCAAGCCACTGGCACACTGACAGAAGCAAGGCTGCCATGCACCCACGCAGTAGGTGAGCAAGCAAGGCGAGTGAAGTGTCTTGCCCAAGGACATGACAGAAGTGGGCAGAGTGGGAATCAAACCGGCACCCAACAATTGAGGGACGAACTCCGACCACCATCACCACCATTGTTAATGTGAGTATAAATATCCATATAAATAAATGTGGGTAAACAGTCCCATAAATAATGGGACTGTTGAAAACACCAACATAAATAAACCTAATGAGCCTGCAGACTTGCTTGGTTTTTATTGTCCAGTTTATGAAATGAGTGCCTAAAAGCACAAGTTAGGGGTGCTTTTTTTCCTCTAAATGAGACTCAGGAAATAACTTTTATTAAATTTAACTATCAATTCATTGAGTGTCTGTGCCCCCCTCTCCTCAGCTAATAAATTTAATTGGGGCCATTTATTGGTTATCTGTTCTGTTTTTTGTTTTTTCACTTTTTTCAAATAAAGTGGAACTTTGTGTTGCCATTACATTCTGAATTATCAAAATATATACAAATTAATCTGAAATTTTGCATAGTTTTTCAGGTTGATTCTGTTATTAGGCTGATCAATTTCTGAATGTTTTTATGATGTTACGCAATTTTAACTTTAATAAAAATAGAAAACCATCTGGAGGGACTGGAATAAGAATTACCCCAAACCCTACATTAATTTCCTAATAACATAAAATCATATATATCCAATACAAAACTAAAATTTCTACTCCAGGAAAACATACATTTGTGCTCTCACATATTGAGAATAATTGTACATTTCTGGGGTGGAACGCACCAGAAACCATTTTGTGCTAAAGGCACCTAAATGGCTTGTGTGGCAAAAATGGGTAATTTAAATTTAAAAGCACTATTTTAATAAAGATGAAATTGGTTGCAATGACTCCACTAAAAAGTTACCTTTAAGGCACACAGACCCACTACAGATGAGGCTTTAGACAATCTCACAATTCAATAAATGTATTTATTACACCATTGTTTTAGTTTAATCGAAAATACTAGTTTAAAACCACTCGCACGTTAAAAGACACAGTTATGGCTCAACTCAGAGATAGGAGTGTAATTCAGGGTAGTGTCCTAAAAGAAAACACAGCAAACGAAACAGCAAAAACAAAAGAAAATCGTGCACCAAACCAGAAGCAGTACCACCACCCGGAAAGTCCACCACCAACACCACGGAGCTGGCCGTTCCTGTCAAAATAAAGGAAACATTCAAATTACAGACAATACAATTATACAGTTCAGTCCACGACCAATTAAGCAGCAATGGTCCAAATTAAGAGTCCGTCCTGGGAGGAACCGATCTGCTGTAGAAGACGCCACTCAGGGCGGCACCAGAAGGATTAGTCCGAGCTGATCACCAACCAGCCCAAATCAGCCACACTGGACGAGTGATAGGAGCCAGGACGGCGGGCATGAAGCCACCAAACAGGACGACAGGTAGGCAGCCGACAGATAACCCAGATGACAAGCGGACCGCCAGTCGGGGACAACCAGAACAGCAGGCAAACAGCCGACCAAGGACAAACACCAGCGGCTATCAAAAATAAATGTTAGAAATGGAATCTGAAAGCATGCAAAAACTAGCACTTCACTTACCACTGAGCTCTTTAAGTAGTGCCTGACAGGAAGGAGGAAACTGGGAGTTTGTACCGGCGGCCTGGATATACAACAGAAGCTGAGCTAAAGCTAAGCTAACAAACGTCAAGTGTGGGAAGATTCTTACCACAAGGACAACGGGTCGGCGATCAGAGCGTCGTTAAGCGCATTATTTGAGCGCGCATTCATTTGCGGCTGTTATACAGAAGATGGAAATAAATCACAAGTGAGTGATTCTTGAGAATAGGGACAAAACAGGTCCTATGGATAAAGCACAAAATTTGAATAAAATATACACAATATTTTTTTATTTTTTTTTCAAATATCTGACTAAACTAACCTGGGTCATGTGAGCACAACAATGTATATTTTCCTGGTGTTTGCTGAATATTTTTTTTATTTTAAACATTGTAGTCGGTGGATGATGCCTGTAAAATTCCTTGTCCCTGAGCAGAACTCAGTACATTATAATAGTTTAAAACAATTAAAGAAATACTAAGATAGCCTATTATGACAATCAAGTATAAGTATTTATATAAATA
>NW_015112707.1:333345-334025 GCF_001443285.1 Poecilia latipinna | reverse complement strand
ATGAAATCTTTGCGTAAAGTCTATAATGTCTGCCCATGTGCACCAGTCAAGGGTATGAATTATAACCTGTCAAATGCCCGACGGACTTCAAATTTTTCTGTCGTAAATAAAAACGGTCAAATACAAAAACAAACAAAACAAAAAAAATTCCATTAATGCGACCCCTGGTTGTCACTGTCATTAACTCACATTTTGATAAAGCAGTCATTCTTGAGAAGAGGGATCATATGGATCCTATGGATAAAACACAAAATTTGAATAAAATATATACAAAATATATTTTTTTAAATATCTGACTAAACTAACCTGGGTCATGTGAGCACAACAATGTATATTTTCCTGGTGTTTGCTGAATATTTTTTTTATTTTAAACATTGTAGTCGGTGGATGATGCCTGTAAAATCCCTTGTCCCGGAGCAGAACTCAATACATTATAATAGTTTAAAACAATATATTATGACAATTAAGTATAAGTAGTCATATAAATAATTATATAGGTTATAGGTATCAATAAATTGAATTAAAAATCATTTTTATATATTTTCCAACTCCAGTGAAATGTGTCCCTAGTTTTTGTCAACACCGTCAGAAATGAAAAGAATGTAAAAAAAATAAATATCAGGCATTATTGAGGGGCACCAGAACTTCTGAGGACCCCATGACGTTGTCTTTTCTCTTCC
>NW_015112707.1:295143-330116 GCF_001443285.1 Poecilia latipinna | reverse complement strand
AAGATTTCATGGACCCGACGAGCTACAGTATGGCCTCCTTCAGAATAACATCATATAAAATGAGGTAGTTCGGCTTTTTTTCAACTCTGTCAGATGTCAACTCCATCAGAGTTTTTCTGATTCTTTCAGTGAAATTGTTGTCAAATCTCACTTAAATGTGCAATTAATTCATTTTAATGTATTTTACATGAATTGCATTACTTCACATGTACCAAGTTTTTCATTTGACTAGTTTGTCACCACCTGTCAACTCCGTCAGATGGACTTTTTGTTGTTTTTTGTTTTAAATAATTCTTTTGTTTCTTCAGAAGCATTTGTCTGTAAAATGAGTAAAAATATCACTAATGGGGTCATTAAAAATTATTTTTTATTTATTTTTGTCAGATGGTGATGACAACGTTCTAAGTCAGGTTGATTAAAAATGTAATATTTTAAAAAAATGTTGCAACTGGGAGCCTGTACCTTACCATCTTTGCATTTCCTAAACATTATCTGTCATATTTGCATACATAAGGTTGAGAAATAACAACAAAAAAAAAATGGGAAAATTAAAACCCATTTTGTCCCTATTCTCAAGAATCAATAAGCTTGATGGCTTGGAGAGAGATGAAGCATGCCTTAACTAGCGTGCAGAACCAACAAACGCCAAGGTCTGAACAGGAAGGAAAACAACGTGATGTCAACCAGGTGAGGGAGGGCCCTTTATATACAGGCAGCCAGCGCCACAACCAATTAGATTCAGGCACTTGTGTGGTGCGTTCAAAGCCTAAAGGGCATACTGCCACACTAGCAAAGGCACTTGATATGCCAAAAGAGGATCGTGTCAGAATATTTGCTTGCCAATGTTCTTGCTTGTCAGATGTTGTCTGTATCTTAGAATCTCGCAATGCAAATATTATTATACCAACAAAACGTTGTGTAGCTCTTCTATATCTTGTCAACTTCAATGTATTTAATTGGGATTTTTTTGTAACACTGGCACCCCTAAAGAAAATCCAGTTTTTTAAAGAACATCACCAAACAAACAGCATCATAAAAAGCAAGGAATGCACCTAGTAACGCTGTTAAGAAGTTTGGCTCAGTTATAAAAGCAGACGATGCCATTTACCTGAACTGTCAGTTTGGGCATTTTGAAACTGCACAGAGGCCCATGGTAACTCTGACTGAGCTGTGGAGAGCCATCGCTTAGTTGGAAAAAAATCTGTCAACAGATCAATTATCTGTGATCTTCTCCATAAATCTACAGTAAGTCTTTATGGAAGGGTGGCAAGATAAAGCTGTTGCTGCAGGAAAGCTAAATTATGCTAACAATTTGTCACAAGCCCTGTAAGAGACACAGTCAACTTAGGATAACAATACTCTGGTCAGATAAGATTAAAATATAACTTTCTGGCCTGTATTGAAAATTATATGCTTCGTTTTAGCCCAAACACAAATTCCACACCATGAATCATGGTAATGGTAGCATCTATGCTGTGGCGAAGCCTTTCTCTGACCGGGACAGGCCAGCTGATAAAAACTGATAGAAAGATGGGAGAAGCTAATTACAGGACAACCCGGAATGAAAACCTGTTAAATGTTGCTTGTGAGTTGGGACTTAATCAACAGCTCACCACCCTGACTGAGAATGAACTATTTTGCTGTAATTGCAGCAAAAGTTGAAACTCAAAGATGCACAATGCATTTTTTTTTTTTGTAAATCGATTTTGAAGACCGTACATCCCTTACTTTCCATATCACGGGTGACTTTCCCAGGTCATACTCAAGTTTGTGAATATGCTCAATTCAGAAACTTTTTGCGAAAACATTTTTAGTCATTTTAGCAAATGTGACAGCACTGCATAAAGGAAGAGTGTTCAAGGATCCATACAGTGCTGTGTGAGATCAGCTTTGGATGAACTAGGTTCACATCAGCTCCCTGAAGAAACTCTTATGTAAATCAGTGGTCCCACACTTTACACCCCGCCTCTTTTATTTAAAGTGGACTAATTGCCCTTCTTAATCATACAAACACGAATGAATACTAAACTCAGTACCCCTCCTCTCTTGCCCCCTTGTTTTGACCTTGAACTGTTTTTCTCTACCCACACCTTTTATGCTGTTACCCACTCGACGCTCTGCTCTTCCTTTCCAACAGATGCTTTAACCTTTCCTTACTTACTTACTACAACTCGTCGTTTGTTTGTTAAGAGGAGTAGGGAAAAAGACTGACTGGCCACTTCAGGGACCAAAGGCATGAGGTAATCCCATCAGGACTGCCTCTCCTTTGTCCAACATCTTAAGACTCCACACAGCTCCATGTGGGAAAGTAAGACCACCAGTTTAGATTCAGATGGAAACACTGCTTTCAGTAATCATGTTGACAGGTGAAGGGGAACTCTTTTGTGTTTCCAGAGGAAAACATGGAATAAAAATGTTTTGTTGCTGAGCACCCTTGAAGGGGCTGCCGCTTGCCAGTCCTGCTACAGCAAAAATGTGAGTGATGAGAACTCCTTTGGGCATGTTTTTCTGCTTGGCTACAGCATCACAAGACAAATGTAACAAGAAAAGGAGCAATCTCTAATGAGAGCTTCTAACTGGTGCCCAGTAGCTTTCCTGTTAAGCTCTGTCAAACAAAGACAAATTGATTCCACATTTTAAAAGAGATGTGCCTAAGTCTGAAAATTAGGAACATTTTCTTATATTTTAAAAGTTGCTATGGAGTAATATGGTGGGTAGTTTTCCGAGGGATATGTTGTGGTTATGTGTCAACGTGTTTGCTTTGAGTAACCGAACAATGTTAAGAAAAATGGAGGAAGCTTTTCAATGGGGAGTGAAGATTCAAGATTCAAGAGTTGGTCCAACAGAGAAATTACTTTGTCCAAGAAAAACAAAAATAAAATAGTAAAAATATAAATATATTAAGAAGAAAGCAGAAAAAGTCCCAGAAATAACAAACATTTATTTTAAAATTGATACCACATTTAAAAAAAATGATGTGCCAAAGTCTGAATATTAGGAGTGTTTTGTTTCCCTTTAGATGTTGATGTGAGGTAATACACAAAGATTGCATAGTTTTTTTTTGTCAAAAGAGAGAAATGCATTGTGATTATATATCAATGTGTTTGCATTGAGTAGTTGAACAACATTCCGAGAATAATCCTCAATAGGGAGTTACAATTCAAGATTACCTTATTGATCCCCAATAATTGAAGATTCAAGATTACTTTATTGTCCAAGCAGCACAACAAATAAAAATAATAATAAAAATATAAATACAGTAAAAAACAAATTAAAAGCAAATGTGATACAGTACAATACAATCAGCCAGGTCATTAACTGCTGGTAGTTATAGTTATGTGTTCAGATGGCTGTGGGAATAAATAAAGATGATCTCTTCTCCAAATATGGCTCATTCGAAACAATTTTCCTTCTAAGCCACTAAAACTGGACTTTAAATAATTCACACATAAGAAAAGCAGCTAGGATGATTTGAGCTTTCTACCATGGTGCATTACCTGGCTGGAGGTGGCCTTCAGTAGATGGGTAAAATACAGCCACAAAGGAATGAACCTTGTCAGCAGCAACCTCAGGTATGTTGTAGCATTTAAACTATTGGTACTGAAAGAAAATATTCCCCTCACCATAACACTACTACCACCATCCTGAACTGCTCATACAAGGCAGAATGAACACATGCTTTCATAAGATTAATGTTAACCCTGAAAGCCTAATGTTAACAGCTGAAAACAAGACTTTTCATGTCAGACATTTTTTTCTAAATTGCTTCCAATTTTGTTGAGCCTGTATGAATCGTACCATCAGTCCTCTGATGGTACGATTCAGTTCTACTCCGAGTGCCATGAGAGGCACTCTGTTGTTGTCCGATGCAGTCTGAGTTCAAAGATGGTGTTTTATTATTGTGAACTAGTTGGCTCAATACCCTGACACCGAGATTTGAGATATATTTGTTCACACAACATCGACTCACTGGAGATTTTCTCTGTAAACCAGAAAAACATTGGTGTAAAAAAAAAAAAAACATATCCTAGGTCTTGGCTGGCTTTATCTGCATTAGTTTAAAAAAAAAAACAAAACTGATAAAGCAGATAGAGCACCTGATGGTCTAAAATTATGTTACTTGCATTACTTCAGTAAAATTGTTTAATGTAGATCCTGGGAGCTACTGATTTACTACATATATGAAAACTATTTGTCTTATTCCAATAAGTTTCCCCTATTTTTTGAAAAGCAAGGCATGTTACAAAACTTTCCTCTTTGATGATCTTCCAAGTATTGTTAACGAGGGAAATATAAAGTTCAAATTCTGGCCCCAAGTGACATGTTGAAGAAAGGCTTTAATAGTGGTTTTGCATTAGGCAGATTAAACCATCTTTCTCAGGGTTACACCTTCATTCGTCACCTCGCCTAATGAGCTGCTGGTGACAAATAGAATATACTATCACCCTAAGTAAATCAGCAGATCCTCTTGCTGCTGACCAGACACTTTTTGCTCCTAACTTTGCGTGTGAATGTGTGCATGAGCAGGCAACATGTGCATCTCGCATCTTCTCTTCTCTAATCTCTTGTACTGCTAGAAGATTGTGTCACCCCTCCATGAAGTCTTCACTGTTAATCTGCAGCCTTATCATCATGTTCCAGCTGACACGTTAGGTTTTGCTCAAGGTTGCTTTAATGTCAGTTTGAGGTCAGTTTGCTTGATATGGTGCCTCAGAACTCCTCCTTGCCCAGTAGGCGCCTGGCGTTAGTCTCCTCAATCATAGCTGAATTTACGATCCGAGGGGGGACCAACTCCCATATGCTATTGAGACTCTCCCTGTGTTTAGCCTGCTAATCCCCACAGGAGATGGGAAGCAGCAGACCATGGTAATATGGATTGAGAGAAGGGAAGGAGAAGATGTGGGTGGATGGAAGGAAGGCGAGGTAGCTCAGTGGAGAGAGGAGGAGAGCATCAGTGTCAGCGGTGAATGTGGCCCCAACAAATCAGCAACAGTGGGGATGAAAACTCATAGCCACAGCACTTTCCCTGAAGTGTCTGGCATCAGATAAGCTGGGAGATTTAGTTAAGACTTCATATTTAGAGCATGGCTTAAGCTGTGAGACGAAGTCTTAGCTGTGGTGATGCCAATGTCACATTGTGCCTGCTATGCTCCATTTGTGAAATGGGATTTTACCTGCATTTTTGTAGCCATAGCGCTGTGTATTTCCACAAATTTATTCACACGGCGCCGATATATTGGCTAGATGTGGAGTCGATGCTAATTGTTTGCAGTATAATTTATTTTAAGATGTCAAACACTTTCAATCACTTTGTGTTCGACATAACTAAATGTGTCCCTCCACTTTTGTCATCTTTGTTGAAACTCCATCCTACTCTCCTTATTTATCCCTCAAGTGTTGACTGTTCATTTCATTCAACCTTTATTTAATCTGGTGAGCTAATTAACAATGAGTTATTTGCAATAATAACGGTGACAGTGTAGCCCCTATTAAGATGAAGAGAACATGTTACTAAGTAGTAGGATGGGACTTTTATAAACACATCAGCTGAGGGATATGTTGAGTAACAATAAATAAAAAACTAAATAAATAAAAAACTGATTTTTAAAACATATATATATGTTCATACTCAAAAATCATCATATGTATTTATATTTTGTGTTGTTATATACTTATGGTAGTTTTAGAGTGAAACAATTTCTCAGGTTTTTTTTTTACTATTTGTTTAGCATGTTAACAATGACAGTTCCCCACCGGTGAGTTTTTAAAAATAAATTTCTGCCATGCTGCCATTTATCCTGCAACAAGGTCTGTGAAAACAAAATAAAATATTGCCGTTTAACTTAAAATGTACTTATTTAATCAATAGAAGGCACAAATGAGAAAACAGACATTTAACATGGACATTTCTGTGAGTCTTTGCCTCAGTGCCACAGAAACTACTCAGGGTTCAAGGTATTGTCCCCTTCGGTTTGCTACAATTGTTACGAATGATGTTTTACTTGTGCTGCCTGTTAGCTGGGGTCATGCTGGCCTCTCCCTTTCAGAATGCTCATTAGCTCACAGACAACACTCCAGTTCCTCCTCATGCTTCAGGCTGCTGAAATCTCCTATGGACTTTCTGAGCTTAAAGTGATGGATGTGCAGCATGCGTCAGGGAAAGACAAATTGATTTTCTTTGGGTGGATAATTTTAGAATAGTGGCTTCTTTGGGTAGAGAAGGCGCAGTAGCACTTGGACCAGTGGTCTCCTACAGCCTATGAACACTGCCCAATGTTTTGGTTCCCATTTTACAGCAAAAAACAGCCCTGTCAACTCAGGGTCTCGGGTATCTTCCTGAATATGTTAGCCAGCTTCCCATAGATCTTCATTCAGATTTAGGTTTATTAAATGCACTGTCCATTCTGACAGTTCTATCAGAACCAGTATTAAATTCTTCAATGCATTACACCTACAAATCGTTGCCATGATATATAGAGAAAACGTGAGTCACACTTCCATGTCAGTGGTCATATTGTACCACTCAGTGTATGCTTACTTAGCGCAGGCTAAAATTCAGTTCCAATAGGATTATTTGCTTTACATCAACAGGGTTAGATTACAGCAAGTTCAGAATTTCACAAAATAACACATTGCATAAATAATGTTCATCCATTGTCTACACCTCTTTCTTCCTGATAAGAGCTGATGCCTATCTTCAGCACTCAAAGGTCAAGTGACATGCCATACCTTGTTAATTACAGGGCCAACAACTTTAACAGTTCAAGTAGACACTCTAGGGAATAATTTGAATGTTAATATAACATTTACATGCATTCTTTCGCACCAAGAAAACACACAAACTCTGGATAATAAAATCACTGCTGGCGATTAAACCCGAGACCGTCTTGAAAACCCATCTAAAACAGAGCAACGTAAAGCTGCTGGCATTGTGTTTTTGTAAAAGTTTATCCAGAACAGGCCCCCAATGAAGAAGGAGCAGTACATGTTAGAATATTTGTGAGAACTGCTGAGGCAAACTGTAAAATCAGTTGGTTTTCTGTGAACTTGGTGAATGAGGCCACAAGACTATTATCAATCTGTTGTACTGAAATCAGTGTACACTCATCTTACTAGCAGATGGGTAATACTGTAAACCAAAGGCTAGTTAAAACCTTTATTTTGAAAAAGTAGATTGAGATTCTTTCAGTACTTCAGCTCTGACTGCAGGGAAACTGAGAAAGCTCGGGCTCTGTTGAGAGGAGACACTTTGGAGAACTCTTTTCTTGAAGCCGCAGTAATATTTTTTTAAAAAAACCCAAAAACTACACTTTGACATTTCTCTCCTTGAAGCTGTTGGCAGATAAAACACCACAAAGCAAGTGATACTGGATTTACCAAATGATGAAAGGTCACCTCTTCACGCTTGGTGTGTCATGGAAAACCATTTAAGTGAGTGTGTGTGTGGAGGGGCCAGTAGGGGGGATTATGTAAAATCAACTTATTTAAAACATAAAGAAACATTTTTTGCCATGTAATAAGACTTGCTGGTCTGAAACCTAAGTTTTAGTGTATTTTGTTTCTTTTTGGGAAGAAAGTAAGGAGTTTTCCAATTTATGCTGTGTGTGTGGCAAGTAGAGTTGAGCGGATGCAGAGCAGAGCCCTGCCTAACCAGATAATGGTGGCTATGAGAGCTGCAGCGGCCAAAACACTAAAGAAATTACTGCATATTCTTCCCAATATCAGCTAATTCTGCAAAGTTCCATGTTTGACTCTTAATTCTATTTTGTTAATGCGATTCTGTCCGTGATTTCTGTGTCGTGGAACTTATAGGGCCCAAATATTGGCATTGCTCAGCTACAGCTCTTTTATGTGTTATGAGGAAAAATTAAACATTTATGACACCAGGGTAAAATTAGCTTGTGTGCAAAAAGCCTTGCTAATAATGAAAGAGAATTACATTTACAAATAATATTCAAATGAACTCTAACCAATTGTGTAATGCCTTTATGTGACGTCATCTTCACCCTACACAGATTATTTTTGAGAGGGCAGATTTTATCTTGATTAGATAACAAATGAAAATTATGTATGCAGCCAAACAGAAAAAAAAATGACTAAAGCATGCTGTTTTATAGGTGACAAGCTATATCTAATTTGTGTTTATTTGAATTTATAAAAAGTCTGGCCAGTGGCTTTAAAATGACATAAATAGCAGGGTAAGGATCTAAAATGTATTGTATGTTTATAAATTACACAGTAATGTAAAAATATGTAAAAATAAACTAATTACTTGGACAGCATGAAATATCACACAAATAAAAGATGGGATTTAGAGGACTCATAATGACTGTGTTTTACACCGTAGGAGGATTTGGTTAATAATGTGTGGTAAATGAGCCCAGCCAAATCCTCCATGTCACCTTTCCAACATGATTACTTCTGACTGGCAAATCTGAAAGCTGAAGTGGAGTATTCTAAAGCTGTCACTACTTTCCGATACACGTGCAATTAAAGCTTTTATAAATCAGGACCGTAGGTGAACTGACATGCAAGGATTATCAGCTGGAGTTGGAGGCACACTCTCCAAATAGTTGGATGCACGGTCTGCAAAGAAATGTTTCTGAGTTCAGTTTAATGGAGGCACAGTGACTTATGGAATAGGCAGCAGGGTGAGGTGATGAAGATGGTGCATGCTGATTGTTTGAATAGATTCAACCATGCAAGAGTGTGTATTTGTATGCGTTTTGCGAGTTCCCTGGTGAAAGGGCGTCTTTGTTCGTAAGAAAACATGTAATACATCAAAGCTATGAAAAAGACAACAGAAGACGTCTAAATCTGGTGTATGAAAGCATAACAAATACATCACAGTCAGACTTTTTGCCATATGGCTCTGAGGAGCTGCGATGCATCATGCCATCTTGCTAACGGCACTCCAGTGTGCATCCAGGCCTTGAGAGAGACTCTTCCTTAATGGTTAGTGATTAAACGTAATAAAGAGCATAAAATGAGATTCAGTTTTTCTCAGTGTGATGCACCCTGGATGAATGCTTGCGCAGACCTTGGCCAAGGGGAGTGCTAGCTGAAAATAATGTTGTGTCTCTGTTTCCAATAAAACAAAACAGTAAATTATTTACAGCAGGCCACTGAGTGCGCATCCACCTCATTTGTATTCCCGTTGCTGCGGTGATAAATGTGACATCATGGTGATGAATGAAGGTGTTGGGGTTTTAAAAACCACTTTTTCAGTAAGCCAAGGACAGATGGTTATTTTTTATGGGAGCAGCAGAATAATCAAAGTAAATGAGGGGGGCTATTTTGGTAGACAGATTTGCCAGACATGACAGCAACTGTTTGAATATGAAATTTGAAACATGCACGTGCAACAAAGTTTGGGTAAGCACATTGGCAAACAGGCTGGACTTGGAAACACTAATTGTGTTCACGTGGGTATGTTTTCCTTTTTCTCACTGAGTGTTTGAGCTGAAGGAAATCTGTCTCTCCACCTGTCGTGTTCAACTTACACACCTTACACACCATATCTGACCTTCTTCTTCCGGCCAATTAAATTTCCTGACTCAGCTCAGAGAAAAAAATAGCAGAATTCAGCATGTAAAGCACACATACATGCACACACACACACACACACAGACATGCCCACGCACACATGATCAAACCTCCAATAAAATTGCACACAAATGTGGTCTTTGCAGCCAAGGTCAGCATATGGCTCTTAAAAAATAAATTACATTTGAAAGCTTTTCCAGCAGATGGCACTCATCTTGGTTTATTAGTGCACAGGTAGGATTTTTTTATTTTTTGTGCTGGGCTGTGCTCCATCACAGTCTCTTCTGACCGGCTGATTGAACACAGGTGTAACAGCTGAATTACAGTCTCACTGTTGGACATTAACCCCCTCCCTATATCTGGACTGAAATAGTCATTACTGATGACACCTAATGTAATTGCTAATTTTACGCTTCAGCAGGCACATTTTCCACTCGTCTTTCTCCTTATTCAACTCCCTTTTCTTTTTTAGAGCTTAAGTTATTCTCTGCACATCTCTATCTTTCACAGTATCCCGGTGCTAAGAACACTTTATACCTATCTGTCCTGCTCAGCTGCCAGTCAACAACCTCAAGGGATGAATTACAAAGAAAACAAAAAAAAGCTTTTCTCTTTTGTCTCGTATCTTCGAATTCCATCTGTGCAGATCCATGTAATCGTTCATTCACTTTTTGATATCTACATTCACTATGCTAACTAGCCTGGGTTATTAACTGACACACTTATTGGCTCGCCAGTGAGCACACACCCACACTCTCGCTGGAATAGTTTGTGAGTTCATACCCACTTCATAGAATCTCCCTGAGAGTAATTTAAGACTTTAGCTGATTTGTCTCATGCAAGAAGTTACTCCATGAAATGTGATGAAGGAAATTGGTCCTTTCATGAGGTAAACAACTACGCTTTTCACCTGTTTAAATCCTGATCCAATTCAAAGAAGAGTCCGTTTGTCCTCCAAACTGGAGATATGTCAATGCAAGACATTTGAGTTTCGATCCGATATTGATATCTAAATTTAAATATGTGCCAACATGATATATTCCAAATCAGAATCCATTGACATTTTCTCTTTTCCTGGTGTTTTGGACAAATACACCAAGATTATACCTGCACTAGTACATTTTATGCTCATGCACTAAGTAAAATTATTATTTCATATGATCTCAGAACAAGCCTAGGACATTGCTATCAGAGCCGATAAACCTGTATACAGATTCCTAAGCAGTTCCTAAACAGCTGGTAGGTGTGTGTTTTTTCTGAGCATGAAATTTGGCCCCGTTTCTCTGTGTTGCCCTCTGATTGCCTGGTGATATGTCTGTGGTGTAGTCTAACGTCCATTGACCACTGAAGATGGACCACAGTCCTACCACCCACAATGCTGCAAGGATTAAGTACAGTAAGTAAAGAAAACTTTATAGAATATGCTTTTATCTAAAACACTCCATTGTAGCATTACTCCATGTATGCATAGGGGGGCGTTGGAAGGTAAATTTCAAGTGTTTGGTTCGGTCTAACCGTTTTCTTCCAAACTGCCTTGTCTTTAGGTCCATTCATTTCCCTATCAATTGTCACTGTGCCTGTTAAGCACCACAATCCTTCCAGGATGATGACACCATCTACATGTTTTGCTCTGGTTTTTGGAGTTTTAGGATGACGCACAGTGTTAGTTTTCTGCCTCAAATTGTATATTGCATTGTTAGAGCCCACCTCAAAGATTGCAACGAAAGAAAGGGAGGACACAACTCCAACATCATTTAAAACCTGTTAGGGGGTTTATTTTGGAAACAAGAATCTAGTGGATGTGGGTGGCAGCCCAGGAGCTGCTGATCTGGTGTATGTGCACTGCTGTTTGTCCTTCTGTCCTGCGTGGGCCTCTCTCAAGTGTGAGTCGAGTTGTGGACCTCCCTCCGGTGTGGGTCAACTGCTCCTCCATGTGTCGAGCAACTGCTAGTTATATACAGGCCAGGAAAATCCGAGTACCGTTATGTTACCTGGATGGAACGACAAATAATTAATAGGCCACGCGGTGCCAGGAGGAGGGGGGGAGGTTATCACAGCCTGAAGACCAAAAAGTTCAGTTTTGATCTCATCTGAGTAACCTCTTCCAGATGGCTTTTGTTGCCCCTGCATGACTCCTGACAAACTACAAACAGCATCTCTTATAGCTATCTTTAAACAATAACTTTTTTTGCCATTCTTTCACAAAGGTTTAGTAGATTTACAGTCATACCATGGGTTTTCTGTTTTCAGAGCTGTGGGAGACATCGACTTAAGAAGTTGTTCTATAACCTAACCACATTTTTATTTATTTTATTTTTTTTTCACCACATTCTCCCTGAACTGTCTGCTGTGGCCTTTGGTCTTCATAATGCTGTTTGTTCATTGATGCTCTCTGACAAATCTCTGAGGCCTTCGAAGAGATGGATTCTATTTACAGATGAAGTGACCTCTTAAGGCAATTGGTCCTCTCGATATTTTTGGAAGGGGTATCAGAGTAACAATGGATGGGATACAAATGCATAACACAGTTTTCTGATTTTTATTTTGTAAAACAATTAGAAAACCATCTCTCATCTTTCCTCTTCTGTACAATTATCTGCTTTTTGTTGCTCTTTTTCTTAAAATCCTGTTAAAATATTTCAAGGTTTGGTGTTATGAGACGAAGGTGAGAAAAAAATTAAGGGGCAAGCTGTAATAAGCTGTGTGCAAAAAAAAAAAAAGACCTGTGGGTTAGGATTCTCCTGGAGGCTGGTCACTCATCTTTGCGTAGCATCTTTAATGGTTTTCACATTATTTCATAAAGTACCTTGGCATTCTTAAATACGTACATTCTCCTCTCCAACATGCACTCCCAATCAGCTTCCTGACACTTATCAGATAATGACTTAATTTAATCTTTTATGTAGCTCCCAAAAGAGTTCCCTTTCTTGCTGTAATATGTGATTGTGTGACATTAAGCCTGGCCTTACCACATTGTGCTGAGAAATGGTTAGTGTACTTGTCTAAATAAGAAGATAACATGAATACGACAGAGTACAAAAGGGCTTACGTTCCATAGAGGATCTGATTCTCAAAAGTGATTTTACGACAGCTGAAGTTAGAAAATGCAACTCTGCTGGGGACTGACGGGGCTTAAATGAAAGCTTAAATCACTATGTTAACACCATAAAAATCTAAACTTGACTTGAAATTTGTACCTGCAAACCACATGTCAAACTCTCCACTATAAACCTGAACATGAAATATTGAAATGCTAATCAGTAGGTAGCTCTTCTTGTGAAGGTCAGTGTGACTCGTGAACTACCACATTCACCTTGTGATTGACAGGGTGCTGATAGAAGACAGATGAGAAGCTGAAAACTGTTCCCAAACATAATTATAATCGTGGAAAAAAAACAGAAGAAAAACGGCACTAGATGCTAAAACAACCCCTCATGTTTGAACCAAAGGGAGCAAAGGTCTTGATCTTGAAGTTGGCGTCGGCCACATGTTCATCTGCATTTGCACTGAGGTCAGCTCCGTTCGCTGGGGGCGGGGGGATGTGTGCTCAGAGAAGAAACACAGGTGAGCAGGTTGTCCTTGAATCAGACAATTTGACAGGATGAAAAAAAAAAAGTTCTGTCAAAGTGGATTGCCATGGACATTGTTTTTCTGAAAATAAATGCAAATTGGATATAATACTCTCTTTCACTGCTTTGAGTTTCTTTATCAGGTTGTCTCTCAACATCAGACTTTAAGAAGATATATAATCTTGCTGCAAACTGTGAAGGATCCTAGCTTCCTCAACCAGCATAGGTTGTTGATCTGTCCCTTCTTGCAGACGGCTTGACTGTTGAGTCTCCACTTCGGTCTGTTGTCCAGATAAAGACTGAGGTATTTATACTCCTCCACCACCACCACCACTTCTTCTTCTCTCGTGATGGAAATAGGGTTTGACCTGACCCTGTTTCTATACTAAGCTTCCCTCATTTAAAGCACAGACAGTCAGGTTACGTTTCTTGACCACTGAGACCAGTGTGGCATGATTGCAATAAAGTTTGCAACATAAGTCATTATTTTTGTAAAGTGTGCTCCTCATGCCTCTGCTGCTCTTGCTTGTGCCGAGCGCAGTTTAAAATCAATAAGTCCATTGCCACTGAAATTTTACAAAAAAGTATTGTCCTGATATACCTCTGGAAGGAAAGGAACTGGAGCAGAATTGCGCAGCTGCATAACCTGACTGGTGGAAAATCCTTTTCCTGCACCTTTGCAGGTTGCTACAGTTATAAGACACTTTCTGTGAATGAGAATTTCTGTGCACATTTTCCTTCCTCCAGATTGCTTTTGTATGAATTCAATCAAGCAGCTAAAGGTAAGAACAAAACACAGGCTCAGTGCTAATTAAAAAAAAGACTACTGGAATATCTTTCACTTTCAATACCAGCATGTTTGTTTGCAAACTCACGCTCCCCATGTTACTGCTTAACTAAGATGAATTTCTCAACTTTCTCCACTTAATCATTAAATTTAACTGATTGCAGAGAGGTGATCGACTGAGGAGATTAACAAGGGACGAAGAGCTGAAATGGCAGCAGCTAATGAGGCACGCTGGGACTCAGAGTGCAAGGCGCCATTGTTGCTCCAAAGACAACTTCAGTAAACAACATGCTGACTCGTCGGAAGGTATAATGACACAAAGGGAGCCCTTTGTCCGCAGGTATCACATTTATATGCGCAGAAAAGAGCTGCAGACTTTGCATTGCATGTACAATAACAAGTACAGTTACACAGTGAATAAAAACAACCAGAACTTTGCACAATCAGAAGATGCAGCTGTCAACCTGCTGTGTGAAAAATGAACGTTTTTATTTATTTATTTATTTTTTTACTCCAGTCAAACCTTCATATCTTCATTTTCAGAATTTCCTTTAACCTCTGGACAGAGGAGGAAAATTGCAGCACTCCGCTGACAGACTTCCAATCTGCCTGAGGAATGATGAGACTGAGAGATTCTGGCAGATTTGAGAGTCTTAGGAGTTTCAACCTCCTCAAATGACCACTGCTTGCTCAAGAGATAAAAACCAACACAAACCCCAGCCCATATTCAACATTAAGTGCTTGCAATACTGCAAACACTAATAGTGAAACAACTGGGAGGGGATTGACTTTTATTTTTTTTAAAGAAAATCTACACAATCCAGCTAAAACCTACCCTCATCACTCTGTTCTAAAAGCAGTTCACAATAGTTTTAGGTGGAAAACGTAACACTGGTGCTGCTATCAGATTTGAAGCTTTCATTTTAGCAGTTAAATAAGTGAAGCAGCCCGTTGTTCATCGCCCAAGTACTCAACTTCAGCTCATTAAGATAATAGTCTCTGGTTGCTAATGTTGGCAAAATTATAAATTAGGGAAATATTAGCAATCACATAGAGTTATTAGGATCCTGGATTGTTTTGGGGCTTGATTTATTGATTCTAGTTTCATTATTATTCTGTATTCCTTAATCTCGTTCTTTGATTAGATCAGCCTGGTTTCTATTTTTGCTTTAGTTCAGGTTTTCCTTAGTGATTCTAGTTTATTATGTTTATTTCTTCTGTGTAGCTCTGGTTTAATTATGTTCCTTATGTTTACTCATACTTATTTCCTATTTCACTTGTGTACTCTCCCTCACCCACTCTCCTACTCGCTCTCTCCACTCACACCTGCAATCAGTTAGCATATCAGCCCAGGTCCATTGTTCCACATTGACTATCTCAGTGCTTCTCCTCTCACTCTTTGCTGGTTCCTCCTGTCAAATCCTGTTTAATCCCTGCTGGCTTTTTGCTCTGGATTCTTGTTTTTGTTCAGCTGTGGCTCCTTGTGTTCCCTATAGTTTTTGTAATTTGTTTTATGTTTTTTTAAACCACACTTCATGACAACAGATAACTTGTAAAATATACAGATTATTGCTTCTCTTTTTGCTCTTGTGTACTACCTAAATGTTGCAGATCATTAACAAAAATAAATAAAACAAAGAATAATGTAAGTAAATACAAAAATTGGGTTTTTAAATAAGTATTAAATTTACTAAGGAGAAAAACATTTCTGAACCTGGCCAAATATTATTTTCTCCCTAGCCCTTATAAATGCCTGTAGTATCAATAGTTTGTGACAATAGGTGATGAGTATTTTTCCTTAGCTGGAAAAAAAAAAAATTGGTCCACTTTGCTTTATTTCAGACATATTAGCAGATATTTTAGTATGCCACAGCATGACCTGTTATCATTTGAAACCACCATTTTGTCTTTACTTAGATCATCTTTTAAGATTTTGATGATCTGAAACATTTAGGAGTGGTGAAAGAGTAAGCACGAAAGAAATGATACAAATTACTTTTCCCAGCACAATTATTTTTCTATCACAATTTCTTGGGGGGCTATCAAAGCCTTAGTTACTGTTTGTGAAACCCCCTTCACCTCCATATTTCGCTCCATGCCTCCATGCCTCTTAGTAATATGAGACATCCAGATGCTAATCTGAGAGAAGGTAGAGGAATGGCATTTAATCTGTTCATAAGTCAATGACAGTAAGGTCAGTTTGTTGATTATGCAAAGCTTTGTCTTTCTGCTAAAGCAACTATGTCTCTATATCCAGTGCTATGTTACTCTTAGGTTTGTTGACAGACACCTGAAGGTATCTGTAGCAAGTTATTGATCCGCACATAAGCAGGGAACAGATTTATACTTTGATTTCCTGAAGTAAACATGGTATGTTTGGATAAGGATGTAAACCAAAAGCTAGTCTGTTGACTCCATTTGTCATATATATTCTCTGTTCGATAATTCAATAAAGTGTTTGAGACAGCAGCTGCTGAGGGAGGAACTTCAAGGAGAGCGGGTCTCGGTTAATGTATTTCTGTCAGCAAGAAGGAGAGATGGGGGATAGAGGAGGAGAGGGACAGGCGGATGGAGGTGAGAGGTGAATGATATCTCCATCACAGCTTGCTTTATTTCTTTAGAAATTATTCTATATCATCTATTCCAGTTTGAAACAATAAGGTAGCTAAGGTAACCAACTCAATCTATGGTCTGTTATTTTCTATAATGTGCTCCATATCAAACAAGTTTTATAAAATGATTGTTTTTAGGTAGCTTGCTTTCTTGTATCAGTTTCCCAGGTTTTTAAAAATTCCAATATATTACATTTATTTTTGATTGAAAGCAAGATAAAATTATAGTAAAATATGATGGTACCAAAGGTCCTGAAAGTAACAGGACCAGGGACATTCCTGACATTCCTCAACACTCCCCATTTTTCTCTGGTGAATTCTGAGAATTTATAGAGGTATAATATATATATATATATACTCTGCATTTGTGTCAAGAGAAAAGCCTACAAACAAGAGTACATTTGGATTTCAAAGCTTTCTGTTGTGATCTTTCTCTGCTGAAAACGTATTTCAATGAATCTTCGAGGGCAAATAGCCTGTCAAAAAGCAGAAGGAGCCACACACTCCATAAAATGGTCCCTTTGTTGAATTCACACCTTTTAGAAAATTTGATTTCTCCTTTGGGAGGCAGCACACAGTATATATGTTGGGCAGACAGCCCTTTTGTGCATGTTTCTACTGCAGATCCGTCCCCTGTCGTGCTTTTTCACTGCTGTTTTCTGAAGAGAAAATAGTCTCTATTGAAGGAAGGTTCAAAACAGCCCCTCAAACAGGTTTGGGGAGGGAGCTGCTTATTCCTAAACATATCTAAAATAATAAATACTGTCAGAGAAAACACACAGCTTGAATACTGACTAGGGCGCACTGTTGTGGAAGAAGAAATACAGGTACATCCCAAAAAATTGAATTTTGAGAAAAAGTTCAATATTTTTTGTTTCATAAAAGAAACATATTAGAGTTTCATTACATTTGGAGTGGGAATTGTCAATTAGTTCCAAGTTGTAATTTTGTTTATGGCTTGTAGATATTGAAAATCCAAAATATTTACATGACAACAATAAAATTAGAAGCCTCTTACCTGAGGTAAAGCTGAGAAAAGCTGGACTGCTGCTTAGTGGTCCAAAGTTCTCCTTTCACATTTAAATAAAGTTTGTATTTTATTTGTAAATACATTTTCCGGATTAAGGAGGAAGAACAGAGAGGCACAGAATTTAACGCAACAACCTACCCAGAAAATGTTGCATACTTCATGCTTCCTTCTGCTGACAAACATAATGGAGATTATGCATTCATTATCCAGCAGGACTTGGCACCTGCCCACACTGCCAAAGGTACCAAAAGCTAACGGTGCCAACAGTGAAGATGACCTGAAGGCAACTATCAAAGCAACCTTGACTTCCATTAAATCTCAGAAGAGGAATAGATTGATCATCTCCTTGCCATGCCATATTGACGCAGTAATTCCTGCAAATTAGGTTCAAACCTAATTGAGTGTACATAGATGAACATACGTTTGAGGAACCTAACAATTCTGATTAAGATATCCTTTTTTATTGATCTTGTCTGGTTGTGTGATATTCCAATTTTTTAAAACACTTAATTTTGGGTTTTTATTATTTGCAAGCCACAATCCTCAAAGAAGTAATGGCTGAAAATATTTCACTTAATGGGTTGTGAACCTATGTGAGTTTCCCTTTCGGAAATGAGTGGTGAAAAATATGGAACATTCTCATAATATTTTTTTAGATCAGTATATATTTGTGGTGCCATCTATTTATTATATTAGATATCGGTGCAGCAGTGGGTGCATGCTGTTATATTTGTCACACACAAACATCCTAGTTGTAAAAGTCGTAGTTCTCTTTAGGTGTTCATATTTACATTTACAAAAAAAATTAAATAATTCAAATTTGGATCAGTCTGTGTTTGTGCATCATGCACTTCAGATCTCATAAATGCTTGCTCCTCGTGTCACCTTTCTCTGTGCTCAGTATTTCTCCAGGCTCATTCCTCCTGTTTATACCGCAATACATCTGGGTCAATTGTTTCCAGAGAAATACGAGACATTATAGAGATATGACAGCCCATGACATCTGTTTATTACTTCACTCCAAATCTGATGTGTGTGTGAGAGACAGAGGTGTCCAAGATTAATATACTGACAACCTATACAGATTCCTCCATCTTCATGAATATGGATGGAGAAAAAAAACACCAGGGGAGAAAACATAGCTCACTTTAATGCTTTTTAATGATTTAATGCACATTAGGCTATAATGAGAAAGAAGCTATTTAGATCACATAATTCTGCAGAGTCTTATCATAAATAGCAGCTTACATGTAACTTACTTAGATAAATAGGTGGACGGACGTGAGGGATAGGGTACCTGCATTCACTCAAGCTTACAGAAGGAGATTAGTTCCCCTTATGCACTTTGAGTCCAAGTACCTGCAAATCTGGACAGTATCTGTGCTTGAAATAAATTGAAAATAGCTGACAGTAATTATTTAAGCATCACCGTTGAATACAGTCAGCAGCTAGTTACATTTCCATTTTATGTATCTACTTCCAGACTGACGATGATGTACTTTATTTAAAGGCTTTATTCTCCAATTATGTTTAAGGTTAAGATTTCACACGGCAGATAATGCAACAAGCTTTTAAAAATTAAGAGTGACCTCATGATTAAATCAGTTTTTATTTTCTTTATACTTATATCTAGTGTGCAATAATGATATCAAAGTAGTCATTTAATGTAATTAATTTTTATCTGTTAGCATTTCATGACTTGATTTCGGATGAGTCAATGTTTGACCTAAAGATCTGAAACTACAAAGCTGTGCAAAGATCTTGAGTCTTCTCTCATTTCTTTGACTTTACTTTATTTAACCAAATGTTGCTGTAATTTTTTAAAAATAAAATCTTAATCTGTGTTTCTCCTGCGTTTTCTTTAGATATTTAAAAAAAAAAAGGTTTTAGTTGTGTTTCTCCTCATTTTCAAAACAGTACCTCCATGCTTTCATTTAGCTCTTATCTTTGGCTTATCCAAACACAAAGAGCCCAGAAAGAACTGACTAAATTCCTGGGACAAAGTCATCCTTGTTCTGAGTGTGGGTTGTACCTTTTCTCCAATCCTTTGTGTGAGATTCATGAAAAGGATCTCAAGGCATAGCACTGAGAGGATGGTGACTATTTTTTGAACTTCAGGGTATGCTCATTGCTTTTGAGGATGATTTGGTTTTGTTGATGCCTTCACAATATAATCATAGGATGGAGCAGAGGATGGGTAGATTGACTGATGTCATCTGCAGCCTGTTGTAATAGAAAAACATAGAGCTGAGCCAAAAAGCAAAGCTGTCCTTTTCCTGGCTTGTCATTATCACACGATTCTAATCATGACCAAAAAAAGAATAAAATCCAAACTACTGAAATAACCTAACACTGGGTAGACTAAGGTTTGGCCAGTTATTTTTGCTACCCAAACAAGAAGAAAACAATGAATAGGTAGATGAACATCCTGCTTGACTGACCTTAAATAACTGAGCACTTCAAAAAGGATTCCTGAAAATCTTTGAGCTTAAACCTTGTCATGGACTAACAGAAGAATCATAACAGGATTTTTACTCCACTCCCTCTTTCTTTCTCTCTCTCTCCCAATTTTCTTTAACAAATTACATTTAACCTCTAATAGTACCTTCTTTTTCCAGTAACTATTGAATTTTACATCTTTCATAAGTAGACATTAATGCTGCTGTGTTTGTATACAAAGATTGGACAGAAAATGAATTAAAAAGCAATTAAATTCCGAAAGACCTTCAGTAACCACTTTAACTATTTTATTTACAAGAAATAAAAAAATAATAATTCAGTCTCCTTGAAAAAAAATGTGGGTGATTTAGTTCAGACCAGAAACAAACATTTTTTTTCCAGCAGAAGATTCACACGTGCCATGGACTAAACCTTGACTTTTTCAAATAGTTTTAGAGGAATTCAGCTTTTTATGATTTTTTTTTCAAATACTTTATTTATAATTTCTCAGAATTAAACAGCCAAACAACCAATTATATTTTTCCACAATGCTATATCAATGCTATATCCCCACTCGTTTTATACAGCAGTGTGCCATGTGCGTGTGCATTTGTGTGGGGAGACAAAATGAAAAGCTAGGTCATTCACATCCCCTGAAAATATCATTGACTCCCATTACAGCCACTAAGCCTTCAGTGCCATTTCACCACAGGGCAAATTAGTCACTATGAAGACAAATGGCTCAGCCAAAAACACAATAACTTACCAGTGGACGTGTAGAGTTCTCGATGAATTATTAACAGGGCTACTCATCTGTATGATATAAGAGGAGATGCATACATCTGCAATGAGAGGCAAAACAAAAATGGATATTTGAAAAATATCTTTATGGTGCATCCTTATTTGCACACATGACTAGCCAATCATAGGATTAGATGCCAAGAACACATGTGCTGGTACAAATGACAACACATCACCATCATGCACCGCATATCACTCATCAGTGTTCCCATGCACCCACACATATCCTATTTATCCAAGCAAATGTGGGGCCATTCATTATCCATTGCGTGACAAGAGGCCATTCGTTACAATCTCTCATCCTGATATGAGAGGTCGAGTTCCTCCAGGAAGTTTTTAGCCTTATATTGCATTTTAAGAAGTGGTGCAAAATGAAGGTCAATTTCACAAAAGAAAAGAGGAAAGCTACAATGTTTTAACACAACAGAAAAGATCACCTCTTCAAGATAGATTACTACATCTTGGATTATAAAATTATGTCAGGGGTTTGCGTTGCTACTTTTGGGATAAAGTGACCCAAAGTCTGCAAGTTTAATTAACCAAACTTCTCTTCTTTCTAGAGGACCTGCAGTTCTTCACAGGTGGATATTGTGTTTTGACCATTTGTGAGAAGTACAGTAGGGAGGGGTGATTATTTGCTCGGTCTTCCCATGTGCTGCTCAGAGTGTATCAGGTTTAAGTGAGTTAGGTTCGCAGGGTATGACCATTCGACCGTGTTTTTCTGCTCTCTTTGACAGTGAGGGATGTGTCCGTAACGAGGTGGCGATAGACAAACTATGTAATGGGAATCCAACCTGTGAGACAAGCCATTAATCTTGGTGAGCCAGAGATGACCGGTGGGCCATATCTGTACACTGTAACAGGAACAGTAACATTAGGATTTCATGCCTTCAAGACTCCTTCCAGGCATGTCCAGTGTTCTGGGTTTTTAAACACAAAACTGCCAACTTCTCGGATGGAACTAAGTTTAAAAGATCGTCTTGGATTTTACCTCTAAGAATAGGCCAGATCTAGGTCAGCTCACAATATTCTCAAAAAAATTAAATAAATAAAAAATACACTATACTTGTGTTGAAGAAAAGTCTTTTGGAGCACATAACTTGTTCACATGTATTTTACTGACTTTTCTGGATTAATTCAGCAGGATGATGTAATTTTGAACAATCAGGGAAAAATAAATATATGTGTAAAAAAGTCCAGTTTTACAGTATTACAATAGCTCTAGTTATACATGATAGATATGAAAATATTTTTAAAAATGTTTTGAAGAATAAATCATTTTTGACACACCTCTGCTAGATAGTGTCAGTAGCAGTTGTTGGTTAAATGTGTCAGCGATTCTGAAGGTTGTTATAATGTTATAAGGTTACATCAATAAAAGTGTTTACCAGTCTGAACTAGAGATTTTACCTTCCTTTAAAAACAACAAAACAATACAAAACAAAAACAGTATAACAGTTATTTGGGCCAAACTGTGAGATAAAGTCAGCATCATTAGCCTCCTTCTGCCAAATGGCCATATTTTTATAACAGCTCACAGAAGGCTGGCTAATCCTTTCTGACAAGGACCTAGGGCAATAGAAAACCTGTTTTTGGCACACTGGAGAGATAGCATCTTTGTTGTTTTGATTCTTTGTGACACAAAGAAGCCTTAAGTGGGAAGCCATATTGCCATTATCAAAACTCAAATGGTTACTGTTTAAATATGTTTGAATTATAAATGCCAATGCAGCTATTGTAATAACCACTATGAAAGACAACACATAATAATAATAATAATAATAATAATAATAATAATAATGACAGTAATAATAATAGGACATTTTATTTATGATGCCTTTATATCTTTTTATCTCATGACCATTAAGGAAAAATTTGCTTTTATTAAACAATAAACTATACATGCTGTTGTCTGAAGAAATTAGAGCCAGGAGGAAAGTCTCAACGCTGTCACTCAATGTCACATTGATGGTGGAGGAACAACTTACCGTTAAAGGAAAACCGTTTAACCGTGAACGTGGCTCCACCCACCATCCAATATCACGACCAACCTACCCCTCTTAACTCATTCTCGCTTTCTTCCCGTGTGAAGAACTACAAAAAGCTCTCTCAGCACATTCAGGCTAGCTTGGCTCTGCTTAACCGTTCTTAGGCGTTCCGTAAAGGAAGACGCCGCTGAACGCAGTACCAGGACAGGCCTGACTGTGCTGGGTAAGTGCTTCGAAAGAAGCATTTTCTTTTCTTTTTTTTTTTTCGTTTGAAGCAGCTATCGCGTCAAGGCGGGCTGCTTTTATAGCTACTGTATTAATTAACATAGTAACTGTTGGCTAAGCTAACGTGCAAAGGCGGGCTTGGTAGCTGTGTAGCGGTACATCGCTAGCATAAACAGTTGGTAAAGTTCAGCTAAGGTGTCGCGGCGAGCGGATTTTATCTTCAGCTTTATAGCTAACGTGTTACGACGAGCTAAAATAAGCTTTCGGCATGGCTACGGCTCCCGCCCCCACCCAAAGGGTCGGAACCGACTGTTACAGAGGGTGTATCCCGCTCGTCATGTGTCGGCGTCATGTGAGGCCTCTATTTCGGACAGGAACCCGGACCCTATGTGCATCGTTTGATAGTTTCTAGTTAGCACTGGAAGAAGGGAGAAGAGGTTGATTTTTATCTGTCTCGACATAGTGACATGTAACCCCCATATGTGTGACATTATTGTTAGTAGTATTTCATATTTTTTGTTTCTTTTGGTTTTAGTCTTGTAATTTAATGCACCAGCAAAAGTTCTATACATTTATGCAGGTTGATTTTTTATTTATTTTTTTATTCAACTTGAAACATTGTCCAGCTGCACACCACCGCAGGCCTGGATTGGATACGCTGAGCTCCAGGTTTCAACCAAAGACCTGGGACTGCTGGATCTGCTGCCTGCCTTGCGCTAGATTAAGTTAAGATTTTGGATTTCAAGAGACACATGGCCATTGAAATTGACAGAGACTTGAGTGACTGACCCAAATTTCGAACACCGAACTAAAGCCATGACTTTTACCCGCCAGGGAGGGGAAGCCAAACACACAGGTAGAAATGCAACATAAAACTGAATTTTGACCTTGTAGTGTTAATATGTGTGCACTCCATATAAACATTGTAAGGTATGATGGAATGATAAACTAAGAAATATATAATAAGGAATATTTTAAAGTAATGACTACAAAGCAAACTAAAGTGAAACCAAATTATGATGTGGTGTGGATCTTATGCTGTGTGGCTTGCCATCATACAATGACATTGAGATTGTCATCGTGGCATTGCGATTACATCTTAGGTTTCATAAAATGAAATCTAAAAGATGTGCTTGTTTTGGACTTTTAAATGCAAAATTAAGCCACTTACTTTCAGAGCTTTGCTTTGTATCAGTCTAGACATTAATCTAGTTTGCTGCAGAGCTGTAATGCGTCATAAGCCACAAGACCTTTAAATACCAGAAATAGAGCTAGTGAAAGACGGCAAAGTAAAACAGAACAAAACAATAGGGCACCTCTGCCTCCAGGGTGCCAGGGCATGGGCTGTGATGATTGATGAAGAAGGAGAAGAGTATCCCCTCTTTGCTGTGATAAGGGGCCGTAAGAGCAAGCAGAGGTGAAAATAAGGATTAAATGAAGCCATGAAAGTTCAGCAGCGTGAGACGGACAATGTTTTATTTACACCTTAGACACAACTCATTAAGCACAGAGCCTCCCCCCCTGGTCTGCCACAACAAGAGTTAAAGTGCCAACCGTACTCGGATGTAGCTATTCGGTTTGCAGTACAGCATACTCCCACGTCTATTTATCTGCAGTTATTAACTTTTCTTGCACTATTGGTTGTGTTTTTGTGTATCCATTCCATTCCATTCTCATTTTTTTATTTTTAGTGTTAGGTCATTTTGTGTCTGCTATAGTTGTTGAGAAAAATCTGTATTTTATAATTAAAAAGTGTGTGTGCGGTTTATTTCAAGTGTAGTGGTCTTATGTTTAAAAATTTCCATTAGTTTAGACTTTGCTTATTCTCTGGAAAAGGTGTTCCATAAACTTGGCTCTGATCAGTCATCTGATGCCAGCACCAAGGCAGGATTGAGTTGATCATAGATGTGCTGAGCAGTTGGGTGGTGAAGTAAAAAACATTAACTTTGACCGGCCCACAGATGGCAGTCCTCAGAGTAGATGCTATTACCAAGTGTTGAGAACTCTGTTTTTTACATAATGATTTATTCAGACTGTGAGGGAGCAATCCTTACAGAAGATAATAGGAAGACTGAAGGTAACTGTGTGTGTGTGTATTTGTGCTCAAGTCCAAGGAAAGAGATAGAGGAAGAGCACTTTTTAAAACAGACTTCCATGACAAACCGTGTCATACCTTTTGTTTACAGTATGAGTTTGCCTGCATCACAGTTGTGCAATACTTGTGTCACTAATCCTGATAACTTTATCCTGTTTTATCTTTCATTAGAGAGCACAAAGGAGAGTTCCATTCTTTTACAGAAATTTCACAATAGACATGGTTCCCCCTCCCCCTGCCAGTGTGCTGCATCATCATGAAGGGGCACCTGTGCTCCAGAAAAGAAAAAATAAAATAAAATCTTAGCTGGGACAAGCATCCTAAAACAAAATTTTGTGCCATGGGTTGATGATGGACTTCATTATGCTGAAGTACAGAACTAAATGCTCAAGAACTATTTTATTTAACTGTTTCTATTAAATATGAAGTTCTTGTTTATCTCTAGCTCACCATCTAAAATATGGTGAGAATAATCCAGTGTCAATTGGATTATTCTACTCTTAACAGGAATTCTTTAAAATAGTGGTTTGGATGAATGATTTCTCTATTCCATTTGTGAAAAAACAAATGGTCACCAAACACAAAGAGAACAGAAGAAAATACCAAAACCAGTTGGATGCATTTATAGCACCAGGACAGTAAAATGAAGGGCTCGTAGATCCTCTTCACACTACAGCACACACGGTTTGTGGGAGGGCTGGAGCAAATCACAACTATCACTGGGTATGTATCAGCTAGGTCATGCTTTAGCAGGCCCAATATCTCCATATATATTTAATAACTGAACCAAAACTTACAAGCAATAGACAGAAGTCTAGCTTTCCTTCCCTCAATCTTTAAAACCTTTAAATCATATATTTTTTCTCCATGGTGATTGGACTCGATAAACAAACTTGTCATTTTACTTGACAAACAACATATATTGATACCAAACATTGTTCCTGAAGAATAGATTTTTTTCCTGTGATAAGGCCCACAGTTCTGTTGCCTCTGTTAATGTTTTTCTTCCAGCTTTAACATTTATTCTAGGCACATTTTGTCAACCCCACTGCCAAATCCCTGCACATAATACCCATATTTTACTACATTTTATGCAGTCGACACAAACCGTGTTTCAACATCTAAGGCTGTAAAAAGCTTAGTCTAGTGCAACACTTATCAATTCTGAGACAGATGGCTTGTCCTCACTTCTAAACTGGTTGATATTGGCTGGTGGCTGCGACTGGACAGTCATCGTAAACTTGCCATATGTTTGCAATATGCTGCACAGACTGATGCAGTTGAGAAAGTCTATTTAAGGTTACTGAGTAGCAAGATGAAACATTTTCACAGAAATACGCATATGTTCATATGACATGATCATCACTTTTTCAGATACACATCAAGAGCCAGCGTTTTGCTGACTCACGAGAGGAAATATGCAGAATCCTTTGATATTAAATAAGACATCATTTATACAAAAATGTCTTATGTCCAAATCTTTCATATTTATTTCTTTCTTAGGAAAATTACAGTCGCTCCCATGGCACAAGGTAACGCGCTGGGATCTTTTTTCCACACTTGCAAATGGTCCCTTTCCTCACTGTGAATGACTTTCTTTCTGTGGGTTGACAGGTAGAGCAGAAGAGGAGAACAAGGAACTGAGAGAATGGGGAATAGAGTGGGAGAGGGAGAGAAGTTAAAGGCAAAAGTGGTTGTAGGTGTCAAGCCTCCTGAAATTAGCTACCTAGCATCCAGAAGATGGTGTGTCTATGAGTGCACACAGAGCAGATACACACATTCGGCTCAGCAGTTGTGTGTTGGTGTGTAAGGGCAGCATGATTTGTCTCTGCTATCCCTTGAGTCAATTTTGACTCCCAGTCGTCTAAGCAACGGGAATAGCACATTACTGCAGACAGGTGAATAAGATTCAAATGTGAGTTTGAGGGAGAATAGGCTTTCTGACATCAAGAGTGTATGAAAGCTGCAGTTGTGTCCCAGTGACAAAGCTGGTCCTGCAGTGACAAGTGCTTTTAGAAAGTTAAAGTGACTTTTCAGTTTACAGGTTTGACAGTGAACCAAATGTCAGGGCAAGGATGGATCAGTGCTTCCCACCAGGCCATGCAGATAATCCTTCAAGAAAAACAGGTTGACTATTCTAGCAGATCTCAGTGTGTCAAATCTCACGGTGCAAAAACTGCTTTAAATCAACTAATAGAGTTTTATATAAATAGGGCAAAGTTTTTATTACCCTCCACCATCAATCTTGTTGCAGTGAACCCATTTCCCCTTCTGTGCAACACTTAGGTCCGTCTACCAGTTCCGGGATTTCACCAGAACCCTCCAGAGTCATAATGAGATTTAGTTAAGAAAAAAAACTGACTTTAATGCCAAAAATGATCAAATGTTACAAGACATACAAAGGGAACAGATAGATACACCATCCAGCACTGGGCTACACTTAGCACACCATAGGGATGCAACCAAATGAGTTAAAGAAAAACTTCAGAAGGTCAGTTTCATGTTTCAATGTGTACTTGCAAGTCGTTTTTGAATCCACGTCGTAGTTCTATAACCCTCATGTGCCACACACTCACAAATAACAAACATGGCACTGCTCTGTGTTGTTCAGGGCTTTTTGTACTGGTCTGTGGCAGCAAGAGCTGTTTGAGCCTGTTCAATGCCCTGGGCGAACAATTTCCCCAACCTCCAGCAATATTTATATGTCTCTAACTTCAAGGCTATTTTAGGTAGACCTCTAAATGTAAGACATTTGAATTTGTCGGAATAGGCTTGGCTTGAGCTAAATCTAGGTCATATTCTGTATAAAATCTCCCAAAAACACAATCCTTATAAATTCAATAACTTTTCATAGTTAATTGGTTTATTAATGTTGATGATTAGTATTATTAAGAACATTTATTAAAATGCATATTTTTTTCAATAAAAAATAGCAAACTACCCAAATGTATATATTAAAAATGTTTAGTTTTTTTTGTTGGTCTGATGGCATATTGTAATCTTAAATGTGTTTTCATTAGTTCTAATAAAAATGAATATAAAGGCTTGGAATCTGTATGTAATTAATCTATGCTAAAACAAATTAATGTAGTCTATTTTACTGGGTATTATAGTGTATTGAACGGTTCTCTTTATATATATCAAACCACGATTGTCCTCACTAATTTATTCTAGTAGCCATGTGCAATATCCATTTTATACTTTGGAAAACATCTTATTTTCTGTCTTTTGATGCTACTGGCCCTGAAATTCTGAATTGGTGCTTCTTTTGTGAAACCCAGACTGCTCTTGAACTTGCTGGTCGATAGCCAAAATCCAAGAGCAAGAAATATATAAAGAATTTCTGTTTATATTTTACTCGCCCACATACTCAGTTAGGACAAACACAACATTTCTAATGTAGATCTTTGCTCCCTAGTGAAAAAGTTTGAAAACTAACAGTAGCAGGCATTGAGTCTACTGACCCAGGCAGCCCCCTCGCAGTTTCTGGCCACACGCCACACATTACTCCCTTTCTATCACCAAACAGAGCACTGCTGGGAGGTACTTGTTGTTCACTCACCCTGGCAACCAATTAAAAAACAGCTGGAGTTTTGCAGAGCCATTGACGATAAGGGCCATTCTCCAGGGTGCAGCATTCGCATAACTGCTTCACATTATCCTCAAGGGATAATCAACAGCCAGCAGCAATATCATGCAAATCAGAGTGAAAGGAAGAGCTGTCCTTAAACGGGTGTATGCTTGAAAGAGATCAAGTGGCACTTGAGGCTGGTCTTCATTTTTGTTTTGGTAA
Organism: Poecilia latipinna; assembly: GCF_001443285.1. Classification (NCBI taxonomy): domain Eukaryota; kingdom Metazoa; phylum Chordata; class Actinopteri; order Cyprinodontiformes; family Poeciliidae; genus Poecilia; species Poecilia latipinna. The sequence continues at coordinate 301,231 of NW_015112707.1, read as the reverse complement.
ACCCTATTAATAGGCAACATGCTGCATAATATTAGCATAGCAGTAAGTTATGTATTCTTAAACTTAAAAAGGACAAAGAAAAATTAGTTTTTTCCATAAGTATAAAAGTGGAATGATTTACCTGTTAAGGTAAAATGCACAGCTGCACTTTCACAGGAACCTTAAACTTTGAAGCAGAAGGTAGGCTGAGCTTGTTTTATGAGAAACTGGTGCTTACAGTATGTGTGACACTACACTAATTTTATACAAGCCATTGGGGAAACTTTCATCAAACTATTTAAAAAGCTGACTGTACTGGTTATTTTCAATAACACCATTAATGAATCCACCTTTTAGGTACTTGTAGCTGCAATTTTAAGGTACTCTTCTACAATTGCTCGTTACCACTTAATGAAAATCAAACCAAGCTTCAGAATGAGAAAGAAACAATAATTTAAGTGACTGGAATGTTAACACACAACTATTTTGGGGGTTTACAGAGAAGGGTCTAAAAATGTCCAGCAGTTTGGATGAAAATGCTTTGTTCATGTCAGAGGTGGGAGGGGAATGGGAAGACTTGTTTGATATGACAGAAGAGCAAAAATAGCCCAGGTTTGCAGATTACCACCTCTGAGTGCATAATATGGTGAAGTGGATGGACTATAGTAGAAAAATTCCAGGCCAGCAGTCACTACTGTTAGCTATGAATAAGTAATTGAAGTTACAATTCCCATGGGCTCATCAAAACTACCCACCAACAGATAAAGAAAAGCTTTGACTGGTCTGATGACTTCCACTTGCAGTATTCCGCATACAGTATCATATCTTGCTATATTGTTTGGTACACATGAATATTGATCCAATAGTTTCATATTTTTTTAGTAAAAATAAAGTCTTTCACAGGCATCTCCCTATCAAACCACACATTTGAGGGAACCAGGTAGTTTTAATTAATGATCATTTAGGCTTGTTGCATACTTTAGGAGGTTGTTGATTCCTAATTATGCTTTGTGTGACATCTGTGGAGAGCAGATTTGTGTTTTTGTCTTTAGGTTGAAATTTGAATAAATTTAATTAGTACATGTTTTGCTTTTTTAACCGAAATGAAACTGGCCCTGGCGCGGTTTGCTTTAGTTTTGCGACAGATGGACATGGGAACAAATGTAAGCTTTATAACAGTATGTGTCGAATAGATATATTTTGAGTTTGTCTTTGGAAATGTTTTCCTAAATCCTCTTATTATTCTGTTTTTCATGGCACATAAATCCTATAAGACCAACCAGTAGAAACATGCTGCTCCTTAGTATGTAGAACGAGGTATATGCCTTATGAAGTCACATGGTGTATTTATCTCTCTTTGGATGTCCTTCCTTCTGTCACTGATGGACTGGAATCATTTGAGGTCAGGCTACCTGGAGTTCACATTGCACGAAGATCTGCAGCTTAGACGGGATCTCTGATCTGTGATAGGATCTCTCCACCCTCTGCTCCGGCTGTCCCTTCATCTTCACTGCTCTGTTTTCCTATCCTTCTCCCCTCTGTTTTGGTGCAGCCCAAACCTTTTAAAAGTCTGACGCCTTTAATACTGTGATTTCTGAAGTGGAGAGGGAAATTGTGTTCAATTTGTTCAGGTTGTGTTCAGGTTATTACATTTAGACTCACATTTACAACATTGCTCATTTATTTAGCTGTGTTAGCATTCATATATATATATATGTCGTAAAATGTGTATTTTGGAGCATTAAGTGAATATTGTATTAATTTTGCGTACATTTATGGGACTATATCAATTCACATCTGTGTGTTTGTTAAAGTGTATGCATGCATGTGTGCAACACTAATAATCTTCCTCTCCCTAATCCTGGGTTTATCTACTGGTCACTGAGGTGGGAACAGACGTCAGTCATCTGGCTGGCCAACCAAAACCTCTTTATTTCCACTGCCACTGCAACCCATTCTAGGGGATGGAGATTTATTTGGGTTCTCTTATCTCTGCTGTCCAGTCAGAAATCACAAAACTGAACCTGTGTTTCCCACCTTATAAAATCCGTCAAAGTGAAATCGCAATTAAAGGCTGAAAGTTGACAATAAATATGACTGACTTTGCAGCATGTCTAATATTAAAGGATAACTATAAATCTCGAGATTTGACTGCAGTTAAAATGTAAGGCACAGCAAGCATTAGAACTGAAAACAAAGCTATTCATGGTTCTCAAAATACTTTACTAATAAAAAGAAAAATACAATCTGACTCCAGATAAGTGGAAGATAATCATAGATATAACATGTTAGTGTTAAAAAAAAATCTCAACATACATAATTATTTTTATTTTAGGTGTTACAGCTACTAGATGTAAAATCAGTTGGTGAGTGTGGCCAACTGTTCACCTGCCAGGTCACCGTCATACTCATTACAGCTGCAGCAGTACAGCGCTGGGCTCAGATCTGCGTGCCAGTGGCATGCTATGATTTGTAATGACGATATTAAGAAGCCATGTGTTTCTTTCAAAATTTTGTCTTATTGGCTGAAACCAGTAACTAAAAGTTTGTGGATAGCTAATACAGCCCAGTGTGCTAATTAGCTGTGAGATTCCTTCACGCCTTGCAACAGCCTAGATGTATTATCTAAACAAGTCAAATTCAAACACAGAATTTAACATTTGTGACCTCTGAAACTGGTATTTAAAGCATAGGATGGCTTCTTCATGATTTCAAGCAGTATATTTTGCAAAAAAACAAAACACTATAAATTTGTGGGCAATATTTTTTTTTCTATGTTTCATGCAAGCAACGTGTTCCCAGATTTCTTGTAGCATGTCATTTATTAGCTTCAGCCTTACTTTAAAGGAGAACTGAATAACTCTAGTGACTAGACAAAACTTTGTCTAGTTTAGTCTCATTCCTTTTTCATTGATGGTCAGCTACCTGCCAGTTTAGGGACTGGCAGGTAGTAATCCAGTGTGGTCGGATTTGAAATGAATTCAGACAAAGCAGGGTGTTTTACAAAAAGATTTTCCTTTCCACATCTCTGTCTTTTGTATTTATCTTTGATCATTTTAACTTTTAAAACAAGCGGCATATAATCACTTGTGCTGGTACAATTATTCTTAGACAGTCAATTAAAGACTATAGCATAAATTGTTATCTGCAGCTAAAATCCTGAGTTAGCTATTTGCCATAACTTTTGCAGATGTCTGCAGCAAAGGACAAAATGCTCAAATGGAAAGGAAATTGAGGGAAAGATTGGAGAGGGGAAAAAAAAATTAAACACTGAACCGGCATGTTTCCATTTTAACTAAGCAGTGAGAGTGCCTTTCCCACAACCATGCATCAAGCCAGTTAAGAGGTTAGGCCTGGCAAGTCATTACTGTCAGAGCTAATGTAGAGAGATGAGGAGAGAGACCGAGGAGGTAAGCACTCACTAATGAATGAACACACTGTTAAGTTCAACAATTACACGCCCATGTAAATGTAAGGATCACACACTATTACAAGCCCATGGTTGCTGAGCATCCAATCCCAAACTGCACTTGCAAAGACAGAAAAATTCAAAGCAGGTACTTGAGACTTAAGTATTTGTTTTACGTAAGAAATTAAATAAGACTCCTTCCTCCCTCCTCCCTTAAAGTAGATGCTGCAAGTAGAAAGTGTATTTTGACGGAAAAGTCTCACTAGAAGTTTGGTAACCTGTCTTTTAGTTGTACATGAGTAAATGTAGTCATTCTGCCGTTTGGAGTTTCCAGAAGACAGATTTAGCTAAGCATAGAGCAATCCTCCCAATCCTCCAAAATATAGATATATATTTTCAATCAGCCTTGATGAGCTTCTCTGGCAGGATGATGCTGCCATTACAGTCTTTCACAAAGAGGATGATGTTTTCTGGGTGATAAGTTTTAAAAAAAATCTGTTAATACTGTGACATACTTTAAACTGTGGTGCACTAAAACTCTGCAGAATTTAAAAACTAACTTTCATCCACAGGAGGTGAGTAAAAAATGAAATCACACCCTTTGGTTAAATAAAGTTAGGCCTCATAAACTATTGGATCAATAATTGAAAGAAACATAAGCAATAGATCATTCTATGGATTATGAATCGTATATTGGATTTAAAAGATTTGCTTTCATTTATTGTCTAGACATGCTGGATTTATTATCTACTCTATTATTATCTGGCAAACAAAAGGCCAGACTCATATCTTAAAATAACACTGCAGCTTGATAGTGTGGCCAGATTTTGATTAAAACATATTTATATTGCATGTCTAATATTTCAGGAAATAGTTTTGATATTTGCATCAGAGCGGGGGACCAATTAGAGATAATTATGAAAGTAGGACAGGAAGTAGGTTATTTGTCCAAAATAAGGATGAATAAGTTTATATGCACACAATGTATTTTTTTAATAAGTTGTTAAAGTTCCATTGTTCTTGTCAGTGCAAACTTTTCACAAAAGTATGAATTTCTTGATGCAGATACAAGTTTCAAACCAGCCGAAAAATATTAAATTAAGTTTTTATTACTAATTAGAAACAGAACCCTGGCAGATTAGTGCAGAAACCTAAACAAGCATTCAAATCAGTTAAGTCCCTTAATTGCTTTGCTGTGCAGCGATGTCAGTGAATTTTAGGACATGTCATAAAATGTTATGGAATGACAACTGTAGCTCTCGCACACTATGTATACCATACAGGTGCAAAACTGTTTCTGCATTTAATCACCATTTCTCAAATGTCTCTGCAAAGACTTAATGACTTTTCTGAAACGCATGCAGATGATCTGTACTGATAATTCAATCAAATTGACGTACCAAGATAAAACTCAGAGTTCACGTATCCATGTCTTGGAAGCGAGGCAGAGTTGGATTTTTGTCTGAGCTCGAACGCTCAAAGTGAATTTGGAGCAACTTTCCCCTTTTTTTTTTTTTTTTTGTCGGTGCACCACAGAAAGCAATCTGCCAGGCTTTTTCCACAACCTTTTAGGCTGATTTTAATTCTCTGAACTACAAAGCCCCACAGTAGGAGTTTAGATCTCCACAATGCATTACAAAAGGTAAACTCCCAGTCATCCTGCCTGGGAGCATCAGAAAAACCACTCTGGCAGTGTTACGTCCACCAAACTCATTTGGTGGGCTAACATAAGAGGAGACCACACAAGGATTGCCTCACTTGCAACAAACTGATAAGTTATTGATTATACTAAAGAAATAAAATCTGAAAAGGAATATCTGAAATAAGAAACTGAAGCCAGGTTAATCAAAAACTCACGACTAACCAAAGTAAACCATACAATACAACCCAAACCAAATGAGGATCTTAGGAGAGAGACAGAGAATGCTGCACATGTGGCAGCAGGCAGTAATCAAGCCAACCACAAACACCTGCAGAAGATCTCACTCCAAACCCTTGGAGGGAAGACAGCAGAGAGGCACTGTGGGCTGTAACAAACAGAAATTCAATTCAACCTCATTAACGCTAAACATGTAAGAGCATGATAATCAGTCTTACAATTCTGTATGGTCCAAAATGTACAAGCTCCAAAGGCAGAGGCTATAGATGGATAAGTAAGCAACAAAGCTACAAAGACAATTGGTGACTAAAAAAAAAAAAATGTATTTGTCAAAGGTATCTGGATTTATGACTCAAAGTTTTTCAGTTCATTAATTTTTGTTATGTTAAAGTAAAGATGAGATATTGTAACTTTTCCAATATCATTTTAAAAATCATTTAAATGAAATCAGGGGCAGGTTGGGGTGGAGTGCAAAATGGTTGACTGCTCTCTAAAACTGATTGTTCTTAAGAGTTGCTTACACAGGGTTAGTAAAGAATTTGTTCTGTTCAGTGGCTAATCATAATACTAATACATTTTATTCATATGTATTAATGCCCTGCATTGACCAAAGTGCTATAGAGGATAAAACAAATACACTGCACAATAAAACGGGGCTACTTAAAAAGGCAAGCACAGTCAAAAAGGGTAAAAAGAAATATAAAAATAGTAAAAGTTAAACATCAAATCCCTTTTCAGTAAATATGTCTTAAGTTTGGCTTTGAACAGAACCAGGCCAGAGATGGCACACACAACTTGTAGGAGGATTATTGTGTTGCATG